>NW_024412450.1:1464894-1609923 GCF_014898765.1 Herpailurus yagouaroundi | reverse complement strand
GGTGGGAGGGAGGAGAGGGTGGGTGATGGGTATTGAGGAGGGCACCTTTTGGGATGAGCACTGGGTGTTGTATGGAAACCAATTTGACAATAAATTTCATATATAAATAAAAAAAAACAAAAAACAAAAAAAACAAAAAAAAAACAAACAACCAAAAAATAGAAAACAAACAAAAAAAATAAAGTGTGCAATGTGATGATTTGACATATGTGTACATTGTGAAATGTTTACCAAAAAATATGGTTAATTAACACATCCATCACCTCATATACTTACCTTGTGTGTGTGAGTGTGTGTGTGTCCGTGGTGAGAATGCTTAAGGTTTACTGTCTTACAAATTTCAAGCATGCAACATGTTATTAACTATAGTCACCTTGCAGTGCATTTGATACAAAGAAGTTATTCGTTGTACAGCTGAAGTCTTGTACCCTTGACCAGCATCTCCCCGTTCCTGCCATCCAGCCCCAGGCCCTGATAACCACCATACTACTGTATGTTTATACAAATTCTACTCTGATTTTTAGATTGCACATATGAGTGGTATCACACAGTATTTGTTTTTCTGTCTGGTTAGTAATTCTTAGCCTAATGTCCTCTAGGTTTTTACATGTTGTCACAAATGACAGAATTTCTTTCTTTTTGTAGCTGGATAATATTCCTTTTCGTGTATATATATATGTAAATTATATACATATATTTACATATGCAATATATGTGATTATATATAAGTTGTATATGTAATTTATATATAATTATTTATATTTTTGTGTATATTATATACAAATACACATATAAAATATATATGATTTTATATATGAAAAAATATATATATTGCATCTTCTATCCATTCATGCATCAATAGACACATGTTATTTCCATGTCTTACCTACAATGAATAAAGCTGTCATGAACATAGGAGTGCTGATTATCTCCTCAAGATACTGATTTAACTTCCTTTGGATATTTTCCCTGAAGTGGATCATATAGAGGTTCTATTTTTAATTGGTTGAGGAACATCCATACTGATTTCTTCTTTCATTTCTTATTTTATTCATTTTGTTCCTCTCTTTGCCTTCTCCACCTTCTAGAGGCCACCTACATGCCTCAGTTATTGGCTCTTTCCCCCATCTCAAAGCCAGTAGTGTATTTCCTCTTATCTCTGACCCCCTGTCTCCCTCTTATAAGGACCCTTGTGATTACTTTAGCCCACATAGATAATGCAGGATAATCTTCCAATCTGAAGGTCCTTAATTTATTCACATCTGTAAAAGTCCTTTTGCCATGTAAGTAATATACAACCACAGATGCCAGGGATTAGGATGTGGACACCCTGACAAAAGAGAAGGAGGAGGCACTGCTAAATCTATCACACCACCAAATATATATACAATAAATGATGAAACTCTGAAAATCAACTTTGGTGACCACCATGGTAATAATGGCATTTTGGAGGAATTAATAAGGGATGATTGATTGTAAAACTAGGATGTAAAATTAAGCAAAAACAGAATTCTACCTAATTTTAATGTATCTGACCACAAGACACTTATAAATTACCAATAGAAAGATAATAACTTTATAACAGACAGCCCAAGTGTCCATCAATAGATGAATAGATAAAAAAGAGGTAGTGTGTACAGGTAGTGTGTGTGTGTATACATATATGTATATATGTATATATATGTACATACATGGTATATAACAGAATATTATATGTATATATACATACAATGGAATATTGAATGAATATTATTCAGCCATCAAAAAGAATAAAATCTTGCCATTTGCAGTGACATAAATGGAGCTAGATAGTGTTATCCTAGTGAAATAAGACAGTCAGAGAAAGACAAATACCATATGATTTCACTCATACATGGAATTTAAGAAACAAATAAGCAGAGGAAAGAGAGAGAGAGAGAGAGAGAGAGAGAAACTAAAAAAACAAAAAACAAAAAACAGACTCTTAACAATAGAGAACAAACAGATGGTTACCAGAGGGGAGATGGGCAGGGGGATGGGTTAAATAACTGATGGGGATGAAGGAGGGCACTTGTTGTGATGAGCACTGGGTGTTGTATGGAAGTGTAGACTCATTGTATTCTACACCTGAAACCAATATTACATTGTATGTTAACCTACTGGAATTTAAATAAAAACTTAAAAAATTCCTGGCAGTCACCAATATCACTAATATCACAATGTCACTTCTATGGTATTCATGCCAATAAATGAATAAATTGAATGTAATCATGCATAAGTAAAACTTTAACTGAAAGATAATTATATTAAATAAATGGTCTATACTCTTCAAAAATTTTAGGCCCATTAAAGACAAAGGAAGACTAAGAAATGTTTCCACATTAGAGCACAGTAAGAGATGTAGTGCCTAAATCCAACTTGTGATCCTGGATTAGATCTTTTCTTCACGAAATACTCCCATGAGCACTTAGGCGTAAGTATGTGTATTATTCTCCATATATTGCAGAGAAATATTTAAAGTGCATATTAACATTACGTTACTATAGACAGAAAATGATAACGCACCCAGGGTAAAGTGTTAACATTTGTGGAATCCAGTGAAGGTCTACAGTAAGTGTACGTACTATTATTTACTTTTATGTAAGTTGTTCTTATTGTTGTTGTGCTTGTAAAATAAGAACAGGATGAATGTGAATTTGAAATTTTTATTATTTTTGAAATCACTTGATGTTGGCATGACATAACCAGTGACCTGCCAGCCCCATATTTGTCAAACATACAGAAGACATGACCCTGAAGCCAACAGAAGAACCGAGAATGAATGCACCTGCTATAAGCCAGAGCTGGTTTCTGTGATGACCTGGATGGCGTGCCTGTGCTAGTAATCCTGTACTGATGAGGCACAACAGAGACATAATCAGGCGTGTGTGTATTCTGCACAGGAGCAAGTATAAGATGAAGTGGGAAAAGACTGGGAGACACCTGTCTGGCTGAGGGGGAGAGATTTCCTGGGGCCAAACAGCAGCTGGCACGTCAGTGGATTTGGCCACCAATGGCAGCTGGGAGAAGGCCAGATCCATCACTGGTTCTTCAGGAAGGTTGCCTATTGCCGAAATCCATGCATGCTGTGTAAATGCCAATTTTCCAAAAGTTAGTTTGAAGTTTAGACTTGGCAATGGGATGATCCCATGGGTGTTGGTGACCCTAAAAGGGACCCCCAAAGCTAAATATCTATTGCCATTACTCTGTTTTTGCCACATGCAAGTTAAGCTTAGACAAGTGCCCAAGTATAGCTCAGGTCATGATCTCGCAGTTTGTGAATTTGAGCCCCACGTTGGGCTGTGTGATGACAGCTCAAAGCCTGGAGCCTGCTTAGGATTCTGTGTCTCCTCTCTCTCTGCTCCTCCCCTGCTCACACTCAGTCTCTGTCTCTGTCTCTGTCTCTGTCTCTGTCTCTCTCTCCCTCTCCCTCTCTCTCCCTAAAAAATAAATAAACATTAAAAAAAAAAAACACTAAAGTTAGATACTGGGACACTCTGGTACTACATAAGACAACCCAAATAGTAAGATTTCCATAGTGCAAAACGATTTGAAGAACCAAGCTATTTTTTCTTGTTTTTTAAAGTTTGTTTTGTTTTGTTTTGTTTTTTTGCTTTGTGATGGTTCACCATTTATTCACTAAAAGTTCACCTGTATGGGTGATTCTTGGTTTTTCATTTCTTAGACAGTAGGTAAGGACAAGTGAATATACACCATATTGGTGTTTATACCTAGTTGGTCATAAAGGAAGGATCACAGATACACAGAGAAGAGAAAGTCAACAGAAACTAACAAGGTAGTTTCAACCACAGAGGAAATGGAGGGGAAGTTTGGGGATGTATTTTTCATCTTAATAATCTAGGAAATAAGGTTTTAATCATCATATCTAAACTTTAAAGGCCTCAAAAACTACAAATAAGATTTGGTTTACCATACAAAACTCAGATTTCAAGATTTTACTTTACAGTGAATTGTCCTTCATCTGCTCTAGCTAAATACAGCTGCCAGTTTAGTGTTATGTACACAGCACACTTATTTCATAAGGAGATGGTTGGCAAACATTATAGGTAACAAAACTGTTACTTTTATAAAATAAATACATTTATTTATATGGAAAATATAAATAAATAAATAAATAAATAATAAATAAATAAAATATGGAAAAGTTGATTTTCATTATGTACTTTCTAATCTCAAACATTCAAATTATATTAAGCTTAAAAAGAAAACTAACATTTTCCATAAGCTTTTTTTCAAAATGATTGAATGATTTTATATTCCATAAACAATGTGTGATAGCTCCAATTACTTCATAGTTTTGCAGCATTTGGGATTGTTATATTATCTATATGTTTATAGACATTTTACTGTGTGTTCCATATGCTTTTATCACAAAATTTTTCTACTATATTTTCAGGTAATTCTTTCAAACACCAATTGGATTCATGCAGTCATTTCCAGAGCTTAGAAGTCTGTCTGCCTCAGATATTCCTTACTGCTCCTCAGGCTAACCGTGTACCCAAAACACTTCTCCTAATAATCCCTGGCCTTTAATGACCCTTACCTTACAGGTTATATCACACAACTCTTTAAGTGATTTCCACCTCTTATACACTTCCCACTGCCTTGAGAAAGAAACACATATGCTTATGTTTACTTCAGTATTTCAGAGACTTTCTTGTTATAATTCATAAAACTCATTTTCTTACTGATGCTATAGGGTATTAAAGAATACAGACCAAAATTCCTCTCTACATTAATTCCAAAAAGAATAACAGGATTGCAGAAAAGATTTAAGATATTTCACTATGTATTTAGTTAAACCAAAAATACAAAACAAATTTTAGGGCAAATTCTTCCTTAAAAGGAAAAAATTAGAAGATAATAGTCTAGGTTTTTAAAAATTAAGTATATCATCATTCTACAGGAATTTTATTTCTTAATTTCAATTAAGGATAGGATACCTTTGTTTTATTTATTGTACCGTGGAAAATACTGATTCTTGATCTTTGTTTTAAATGGATGTTTTCTCCATTGGAGAGTGATTAGTATTTAGGCAGACTGTTTAATTCATATCTGTGAGTCAGAGCTCTGTGGTTCTGAGAGACACACACTCCACTGGTGTTGAGTGAGTAAATGGGAGAGAAGACGATGGATGTATGCAGACAAGTCCTTACTGAGGAGGCACTGTGTTGTCCTGTGAAGGTCATGAGTGCACAGGCCTCTCCTGTCCCACTAGTCTCCTTACTGCCCCTCTTACATCTTTGTTTCTGAGAGTGTAGATTAGAGGGTTGAGGCTAGGTGTGACAACAGTATAAAAAAGGGCAATGAACTTGCCTTGTTCTTGAGAACTTCCTGATGGTGGCTGCAGATATATGCACAAGATTGGAATGAAAAAGAGGGACACAACCATAAGATGGGCTCCGCATGTTCCAAAGAGTCTCTGAAGTCTGGTTGATGACTGCAACCTCAGCACAGTACGAGCAATGGCAACATATGAGCTGAGAATCAGGATGAGTGGTATGAAAACAAAAATGGAGCTTGTGATCAGGAGGGTCAGCTCATTAGCACGGGTATCAACACATGATAATCGCAGCAGTGCTGGAACCTCACAGAAGAAATGGTCCACTTGGTGATGTCCACAGAGGGGGACCCAGGAGATAAAGGAGGAATGAAGTGCTGAGTTGGTAAAGCCACTGACCCAGGAAACCACAGCCAACAGGTGGCAGAAACGAGGGTTCATGAGCACGGTGTAATGTAGGGGTCTACAGACAGCTGCATAACGGTCATAGGACATGACCACCAGGAGGACACACTCTGTGGTTCCCAGTGCAAGGGCAAAGTAAAGTTGAGTCATGCAACCGGCGTAAGAGATGGTCTTTTCTGGGCCCCAGAGATTGACCAGCAACTGAGGGATGGAGCTGGTGGTGTAGCAGAGATCCAGAAAAGAGAGGTTTGAGAGGAAGAAGTACATGGGAGTGTGGAGATGGGCGTCCAGGTATGACAAGACAATGATAAACAGGTTGCCTATCAATGTCGTCAAGTAGAACATCAAGATAAGCACAAAGAGAACTACTTCCAGATGAGGCCAATGTGAAAAACCCAGTAGAATAAAGTAGCCTTCAGAACTTTCATTTTTCCCCTTCATCATTCATTCCTTGTTACCTGAGAAAAGAATCACATACTTCCCCAAAACGTAAGAAAATGCTCCAAGAATCATAGGGACACATGGAAAAGAAACAGAAGCCAGTTTAAAAGGACTACCACTGTTCAACGCTGGGACATTTGGGGCATTAAGAGAAATAATGCTAATGAATTGAGAGAAGTAAGAATCCAAAACCTCATAGTGATATATTTATAAATTATTAGTGGAGAAGAAAATATTATTTCTGTCAGTAGGGATCCTAATAATGTGTATAGAAGGAATGGTAGAGTTAAAAATGGTAAATAGATACTAAAAACTAGTGAATGAAATATGAGAAACAGGATATTTACATGCTCTAAAATACCTCCCCACTAATTACCTGTTAATTACAAAATGAAGAATAGTAAACTTCACAAGAGCAAAATGTGGTAGATGAACATCACAAGATTAGTCAATACTAACAATATTAATAATACATTAGTCAATATTAATAATACAATATTGACAACACCAGTGTTGAGACAAACCAACATCTTGCACCTCCTGACATGATGCTCTGAGCAGGACATAATGTCACTCAGTGACATTCCTGCCAAAAATTCACAGCCTGATTTCAGCATTGAAGACACATGAGACCAACTCAAATTGAGACAAGCTGGACAAAATAGCTGTCCTGTAATCTTCAAAAATATTCAGTTAAATGAAGACAAATAAAGGCTGAGGAATTGGTCTAGACTAAGGAGATGAAGGAGACACATTATCTAAATGGGGGGCCCTGCACTGGGAAAACATAGCTACTAGCAGCATATTTCAGAGTATTGGAGAAATATGACTTTCGACTATGGATTAGATAATAATATTGTATTCATATTACATTTCCTGTTTTATCAACTCTGCTGTTATGTAAAATAAAGTCCCTGTTCTTAGGAAATAAACATCAAAGTATTTAAAGGTAAAGGGACATGATGTCTCTTACTTAGTCTCCAATGGCCAGAAAAAGAGATAGGTAGGTAGTTAGGTAGCTAGGTAGGTATGTAGGTAGATGGATAGAAAACGTCTTTCTAGACACAATATAAACTACTGCTGGATCTGTAAAGGGTTAGTGGTGGTTCTTTGTACCACTTTTGCAGCTTCTCTGTAAATTTTAAATTTCACCAGAATAAAAAATTTCACAAATTAAATATAAAATAAAAAAATTTTCCACTTTTATATTTTATCCAGATATTTGCCATGTTATAGTAACATAGCTTCTTAACTGTCAAATTCTCATTCATCCCAGGGTGATATTTGGGTAAATAGTAATTGGAAACTTCCTCACATAACTACAGAAGAAAATTTCCATGAAACAAATGATCTTTTTTTGATGAATAGCTTTAGTTTCCTTTTCAACATTTTCAGGATGTGTTCCATTAATGGGATTATAAAACAACAACAGAATAACTTTAATTCCAATAATCTCTCATGGACAAAAAGTCATGATGAACATCAAATCTATTACCAATTTCAAAATGTTTTCTGTAGCGCCCCCTTATCCACTGGGTTCCAAGGCCCCCAGTGGATGCCTGAAACAAAGGTTAGTACCAAACCCTATACATACTATTGTTTTCCTATAAATACATGTCTATATTAAGTTTAATTTACAAATTTAGGCACAATAAGAGATTAACAACTATAATAAAATGGAACAATTATAACAATATACTGTTGTGAGAGTTATAGGACTATGGTGTCTCTCCCAAATATCTGATTGTACTCACTCTTATTCTCCTTGTGATTCTGTAAGATAACAATATGCTCACCTGATCAGAGATGAAGTGACAAGAGTGACCCAGGCATATGACCTAGCGTTGGGCTGCAATTGACTTTCTGATGAAGCCTCAGGAGGATCATCTGCTTCCAGAGGCCATGGTTGATCGCAGGGTCACTGAAACTACAGAAAGTGTTACCTCAGATAAGGGAACTACTGTCCACAGGGTGAAAATTCTGGAGCTTCAGTTAAATATTTTTGTAGGAAGACCATTCTCTTCT
This sequence comes from Herpailurus yagouaroundi, assembly GCF_014898765.1. Lineage (NCBI taxonomy): Eukaryota > Metazoa > Chordata > Mammalia > Carnivora > Felidae > Herpailurus > Herpailurus yagouaroundi. Next base: position 1,601,732 of record NW_024412450.1, on the reverse strand, counting down.
GACTGTTTAGTTGCACTCAGGACTTGTTTCTAGACTGAAAACTAGGGAACAAGTAGAAACACAAAAAAGACAGATGGACAACATCAACTACAGATACTCATAGTATGAACAAGGCCAAAAATCTTAGTTTTGGTGAACATATCTGTGACATGGACTGGGGAGAAAGTGATAGAATGCTTCCCAGGGGACATGTGAATGTAACTGAATTTGAAAAGAATTTTTAGGAATGGAAGATACAAATTCTTTGAGAGAGCAAAGGAGGAAGAGTGTGAGTATGAGGTTGGGGGGGGGGTGGGAATAGAAAGTAACCTGATCATAGTGTGTAAAGCTGAATCTGTATCTGTCACAGGCCTGATGAAGGTGTCCACATTATTTCTTTCTCTCCAAGATGAGAATGGAGATAGTATTTGAATTCTGAGCATAATTTATAATTTCTACATATATTTTTATTTTCCAACTTCAGAAGAATTCTGAATATTTACTGAAACTAATGAATGGCTATTTATCTTTTAATATACTGTGCCTAATGAGTCTTATGTTTCTTTTTGTTGTTAAAAAAATTTAATCACTTTCATAATAGTTATACCTCTTAGATTATTCTTTTTCTCTTGTGGGTTTTGAATCTGTCTTGGGAGAGATTGATGCTATCTTTTCTCTTACAGTTAGTGTGACAGGGCTCTGCCTCATTCAGCTTTGCTGCATCTGTCTCCACCTTCCACAGCTGGGTCTCCCTCACACTTCTTAATAAGCTACAGCAAAAACAGAAGGAAATCACAACAGAGACAACTGTGGTTGCCTCTCAACTTGCTCACCTTCTACAAACATAACTCTTGAAAAAGATGTTACAAGTGGCTACTTGATTGAGTTTCAGCAGGAAAGTTAGAAACAGTTTGGCCCAAGCCTGTATGACTGACTCAACCTCATCACTGTTAACCATTAACTAGTTGTTACATGAAACTAAGCCACTTTCTACAGCTCAGAAACCATCCAGGATAATCACACAAGTGCATTGCTTAAAAATAAATTCCTTGTAAGTAAACAGAAGTTTAGTTCAAGGAATTATTATACCATGGGAGAGAGTAATTATAAAGACGTAGAGATCTGTAAAGGGTAACTTGGACCGAGATACAGTATCCAAGAAAAGAAACTTGGAAGGGGGGCTCCCTCTCCATGGCTGAGGATCAGACCTCACCAAAGAGGAGTGGCTGCAGCCCACTGGGTGAAGACATCTGCTTTGACTGAAACAAACAACAGTAACAGATGGTAAATCATAAAGATCATTTCACTTAGGAGTCACTACTATTTGAGAGATGAAGGAAAAATCCTGAGATTCCTTTTTAATTTCCCTAGAATGGGAGATAATACATCATGAGATATATGATCCTAAATGCCATTGCTCCTTCTAATGCAGATATAACTTTCTCCTTCTTTACACAGTTACCTGGACAACTTAGTGCATTAGCTGAAAGTGCAGCAGTGAGGTGTCTGTCTGTTGCATGGCTTGTCCTTAGCATTCTACAGAACTTAGAAAGGGGAAGGAGATGAGGGATGAACGGATACCAGACACGACTAGAGAAAAGGTAGGAACTTTATGGTTTAATTTTCTTCTTACTGGAAGGGAGAGAAGTAAAGACTTTATCACTAGTTGCTTTGGTAGGCTATAGAATGAAATATCTTCTTTCTTTTTTTGAGGAAAGCCACTATGGAGGAAAAGACCTGAGTCTTTTCCAATCTACAAATCACTGGCCAGCTTACTTTTTTTTTACTTTAGTCTTTTTATGCTCTTACCTAGTGCTTAATTAGTACTCGTGCGTCCTGTGTCTGTCCACATTCCCTTTATCTGTCTTCATGATCTACACCCTCCTTCCTGGTGGACCTATCTGACCTCTGGTTTTCCTCTCCTTTAAATTGCCAACATAAATGTGTGCCCACACCATACATTCTAATACTCTATATCATCTTAGGACAACAGAGTCTGGAAATTACTGTGATTATCATTGCTACAAAAGAGAGTCCTGTGTTTACCCAAAAGATTTGGTTTAGTTGAAAGGAGGACCTTATTAGAGCATGCAGTGTATCAGGGGATGGACCCTTTTCCTACAGCAACTGGAGCCTTTACGTAAATAAAATGATTCTCTTGATTAGAGCCATTGGGAGGGTAAATCCCAGAGAGGCAATTATTGCCCTTCCAAGAGTTGTTCTGGTTAGAACAGTTTCTGATGGATATCTTCCACATGATACCACCCTGTTGTACCAATATAACAATGAATCTACAGACCTACCATCACTGACAAACATGCTTTAAGGTGTGTTGATAGGGAAGGGAACGGGTTTCCCTGAATTACCTGAAATTTTTCCCCCAATTCCTTACCATGCTAAGGGTCAAATATAAGGGATAACTTGTCAGAAATATTCCAATCTGGGGAAGGAAAGGACTTATGAAACATTTTTAAGTGTAATACGTAAAGACTATACAAAACCTACATCGTGAGCTTATACATTAATGAACACTTTTACATTTTACATTGTTTCTACCTAATATATTCCATTTGAACAAAGAAATCTTGGTATGAAAATCATATTATAATAATATTATATCTTAAAAATAGCAATTCTTAGGGCACCTAGGGGGCTCAGTTGTTTAAGCATCTCACGTTAGCACAGGTCATGATCTCTCGGTTTGTGGGTTCAAGTTCTGTGTCGGGTTCTGTGCTGACATCTGAGAGCCCAGAGACTGCTTCAGATTCTGTGTTTCCCTCTCTCTCTGCACTTCCCTTGCTCATGCTCTCTCTCTCTCCCTCAAAAATTAAGGACCATTCTTAGATGTCAATCAGGTATTTCCTTTTCTATTTTATTTTTAAGTTTTTAAAATACAATTTATTGTCAAATTGGTTTCCTTACAGCACCCAGTTCTCATTCCAACAGGTGCCCTCCTCAATGCCCATCACTCACTTTCCCCTCTCCCCACCCCCATCAACCCTTAGTTTGTTCTCAGTATTTTAAGAGTCCCTTATGGTTTGCCTCCTTCCCTCTCTGTAACTTCCCCCTCTCCCCGTTCCTCTCCCCCATGGTCTTCTGTTAAGTTTCTCAGGACCCACATATGAGTGAAAACATGGTATCTGTCTTTCTCTGCCTGACTTATTTCACTTAGCATAATACTCTCCAGTTCCATCCATGTTGCTACAAATGGCCAGATTTCATTCTTTCCCACTGCCAAGTAGTGTTCCATTTTATGTATAAACCACATCTTCTTTATCCCTTCATCAGTTGATGGACATTTAGGCCCTTTCCATAATTTGGCTATTGTTGAAAGTGCTGCTATAAACATTGGGGTACAAGTGTCCCTATGCATCAGCACTCCTATATCCCTTGGGTAAATTCCTAGCAGTGCTATTGCTGGGTCATAGGGTAGATCTATTTTTAATTTTTTGAGAAACCTCCACACTGTTTTCCAGAGTGGCTGCACCAGTTTGAATTCCTACCAACAGAGCAAGACGGTTCCCATTTCTCCACATCCTCGCCAGCATCTATAGTCTCCTGATTTGTTCATTTTAGCCACTCTGACGGTGTGAGGTGATACCTGAGTGTGGTTTTGATTTGTATTTCCCTGATGAGGAGCGATGTTGAACATCTTTTCATGTGTCTGTTGGCCATCTGGATGTCTTCTTTAGAGAAGTGTCTATTCGTATTTTCTGCCCATTTCTTCACTGGATTGTTTTTTTTTGGGGGGGGGGTGTGGAGTGTGGTGAGTTCTTTATACATTTTGGATATGAGCCCTTTGTCTGATATGGCGTTTGCAATTATCTTCTCTCATTCCATCAGTTGCCTTTTAGTTTTGTTGATTATTTCCTTTGCAGTGCAGAAGCTTTTTATCTTGATGAGGTCCCAATAGTTCATCTTTGCTTTTAATTCCCTTGCCTTTGGAGATGTGTCAAGTAAGAACTTGCTGCAGCTGAGGTCAGAGAGGTTTTTTCCTGCTTTCTCCTCTAGAGTTTTTATGGTTTCCTATCTCACATTCAGGTCCTTTATCCACTTTGAGTTTATTTTTGTGAATGGTGTAAGAAAGTGGTCTATTTTCATTCTTCTGTATGTTGCTGTCCAGTTCTCCCAGCACCATTTATTAAAGAGACTGTCTTCTTTCCATTGGATATTCTTTCCTGCTTTGTCAAAGATAAGTTGGCCATACTTTTGTGGGTCCAATTCTGGAGTCTGTATTCTACTCCATTGGTCTGTGTCTGTATTTGTGCCAACACCATGCTGTCTTGATGATTACAGCTTTGTAATAGAGGCTAAAGTCTGGGATTGTGATGCCTCCTGCCTTGGTCTTCTTCTTCAATATTAATTTGGCTATGGGGTCTTTTGTGGTTCCATACAAATTTTAGGATTGCTTGTTCTAGCTTTGAGAAGAATGCTGGTGCAATTTTGACTGGGATTACATTGAATATGTAGATTGATTTGGGTAGTATTGACATTTTAACAATATTTATTCTTCTAATCCATGAGCACGGAATATTTTTCCATTTCTTTGTATCTTCTTCAATCCTTCATAAGCTTTCTATAGTTTTCAGCATACAGATCTTTTACATCGTTGTTTAGTTTTCTTCCTAGGTATTTTCTGATTCTTGATGCAATTGTGAATGGAATCAGTTTATTTATTTCTCTTTCTGTTGCTTCATTATTAGTGTACAAGAATTAAACTGAGTTCTGTACATTAATTTTGTATCCTGCGACTTTGCTGAATTCATTTATCAGTTCTAGCAGACTTTTGGTGGAGTCTATCGGGTTTCCCATGTAGAGTATCATGTCATGTGCAAAAAGTGAAAGGTTGACTTCATCTTTGCCAATATGGATGACTTTGATTTCCTTTTTTGTCTGATTGCTGATACTAGAACTTCCCACACTATGTTAAACAGCAGCAGTGAGAGTGGACATCCCTGTCATGTTGCTGATCTCATGGGAAAGCTCTCAGTGTTTCCCTACTGAGGTGATATTAGCTGTGGGCTTTTCATAAATGGCTTTTGTAATGTTTAAGTATGTTCCTTCTATCCCTACTTTCTCGGGTTTGTATTAAAAAGTGCTGAATTTTGTCAAATGCTTTTTCTGCATCTATTGACAGGATTATATGGTTCTTATCTTTTCTTTTATTAATGTGATGTATCACATTGGTTGATTTGCAAATGTTGAACCAGCCCTGCATGCCAGGAATGAATCCCACTTGATCATGGTAAATAATTCTTTTTATATGCTGTTGAATTCAATTTGCTAGTATCTTGTTGAGAATGTTTGCATCCATATTCATCATGGATATTGGCCTGTAGTTCTCTTTTTTTGCTGGGTCTCTGTCTGGTTTGGGAATCAAAGTAATGCTGGTTTCATAGAATGATGAGTCTAGAAGTTTTCCTTCTCTTTCTATTTTTTGGAATAGCTTGAGAAGGATAGGTGTTATCTCTACTTTAAATGTCTGGTGTAATTCCCCAGGGAACCATCTGTTACTGGACTCTTATTTGTTGGGAGATTTTTGATAACTGATTTAATTTCTTCACTAGTTATGGGTCTGTTCAAACTTTGTGTTGCTTTCCATTTGAGTTTTGGAAGTGTGTGGATGCTTAGGAATTTGTCCATTTCTTCCAGGTTTCCAGTTTGTTGGCATATAATTTTTCATAGTATTCCCTGATAATTGCTTGCATTTCTGAGGGATTGGTTGTAATAATTTTATTTTCATTCATGATTTATATACTTGTGTCACCTCCCTTTTCTTTTTGAGAAGCCTGGCTACAGGTTTATCAATTTTCTTTATTTTTTCAAAAAACTAACTCTTGGTTTCATTGATCTGCTCTACTGTTTTTTTTTTAGATTCTATATTGTTTATTTCTGCTCTGATATTTATTATTTATCTTCTTCTGCTGGGTTTTGGGGGGGGGGGTCTTTGCTGTTCTGCTTCTAATTCCTTTAGGTGTGCTGTTAGATTTTATATTTGGGACTTTCTTGTTTCTTGAGATAGGCCTGGATTGCAATGTATTTTCCTCTCAGGACTGCCTTTGCTTCATCCTAAAGCTTTTGGATTGTTGTATTTTCATTTGTTTCCATATATATTTTAATTTCTTCTCTAATTGCCTGGTTGACCCATTCATTCTTTAGTAGGGTGTTCTTTAACCTCTATACCTCCATGCTTCTGGAGGTTTTCCAGACTTTTTCCGGTGGTTGATTTCAAGCTTCATCGCATTGTGGTCTGAAAGTATGCATGGTATGATCTCAATTCTTGTATACTTATGAAGGGCTGTTTTGTGACCCACTATGTGATCTATCTTGGAGCATGTTCCATGTGCACTCGAGAAGAAAGTATATTCTGTTGCTTTGGGATGCAGCATTCTAAATATATCTGTCAAGTCCATCTGATCCAATGTAGCATTCAGGGCCCTTGTTTCATTATTGATTCTCTGTCTATATGATCTATCCATTGTTGTAAGTGGGGTATTAAAGTCCCCTGCAATTACCACATTCTTATTAATAAGGTTGCTTATGTTTATCATTAATTGTTTTATGTATTTGAGAGCTCTTGTATTAGGCATATAGACATTCATAATTGTTAGCTCTTCTTGATTGATATACCCTGTAATTATGATATAATCCCCTTCTTCATATCTTGTTACAGCCTTTAATTTAAAGTCTAGTTTGTCTGATATAAGTATGGCTACTCCAGTTTTCTTTTGACTTCCAGTAGCATGATAGATAGTTCTCCATCCCCTCACTTTCAATCTGAAGGTGTCCTCAGGTCTAAAATGAGTCTCTGGCAGACAGCAAATAGATGGGTCTTGTTTTTTATCCATTCTGATACCCTATGTCTTTTGGTGGGGGCATTTAGTCCATTTACATTCAGTGTTATTATTGACAGATATGGGTTTAGAGTCATTGTGATGTCATGACTGTTATTCAATGTAGTATTGGACAACTTAGCCTCAGCAATCTGATAGTACAAAGGAATAAAAGGCATCCAAATAAGCAAGGCAGAAGTCAAACTTTCACTCTTTGCAGATGACATGATACTCTATTTGGAAAACCCAAAAGATTCCACCAAAAACTGCTAGAACTGAGCCTTGAATTCAGCAAAGTTTCAGGATATAAAATCAATGCACAGAAATCGGTTGCATTCCTATACACCAATAATGAAGCAACAGAAAGAGATATCAGGGAACTGATCCCATTTACAATTGTACCAAAACCCATAAAATACCTAGGAATGAACCCAACCTAAAATATGAAAAATCTATACACTGAAACTATAGAAAACTTAAGAAACAAATTGAAGAAGATACACACACACACACACACACACACACACACACACACACAAAAGAAAATATCCCATGCTCCTGGATTGGAAGAAGAAACATTGTTATAAAGTTGATACTACCCAAAGCAATCTACATATTCAATGCACTCCCTATCAAAATGACACTGGCATTCTTCACAGAGCTAGAAGAAACAATTCTGGTATGGAACCAGAAAGACACCGAATAGCCAAAGCAATCTTGAAAGAGAAAACCAAACTTGAGGAATCACACTCCTGGACTTCAAGATGTATTACAAAACAGTAATCATCAAGATAGTATGGTACTGGCACAAAAAAAGACAGTCAGATAATGGAACAAAATAGAGAACCCAGCAATGGACCCACAAACGTATGCCCAACTAATATTTGACAAAGCAGACAAGAATATACAATGTAATAAAGACAGTATCTTCAGCAAATGGTGTTGGGAAACTGGACAGTGACCTGCAGAAAAATTAACCTGGACCACTTTCTTACACCATACACAAAAATACTCAAAATGAATGAAACACCTAAATTTAATACAGAGAGCCATCAAAATCTTGGAGGAGAAATCAGGCAAAAACTTCTTCAACCTCAGCCGCAGCAACTTCTTACTCAACATGTCTCCAGAGGCAAGGGAACAAAAGCAAAGGAGAACTCTTGGAACCCAAATAAAAAGATTCTGCACAGCAAAGGAGACAATCAATAAAACTAAAAGGCAATCAACGGAATGAGAGAAGGTATTTGCTAATGACATATTACATAAAGGGACAGTATCCAAAATGTATAAAGAACTTACCAAACTCAACATCCAAAAAAGAAATAATCCAGTGAAGAAATGGGCAAAAGACATGAATAGACACTTCTCCAAGGAAGACATCCAGATGGCCAACCGACACATCAAAAAATGTTCCACATCACTTATCATCAGGGAAATACAAATCAAAACCACAAGGAGATACCACCTCACACCTGTCAGAAAGGCTAACACTAACAATTCAGACAATGACAGATATTGGCGAGGATGTGGAGAAAGAGGATCTCTTTTGTACTGCTGGTGGGAATGCAAGCTCGTGCAGCCACTCTGGGAAACAGTATGGAGGCTCCTCTAAAAGTTAAAAATAGAACTCCCCTACGACCGAGCAATTTCACTACTAGGTATTTACCCAAGGGATACAGGTATGCTGTTTCAAAGGGGCACATGGACCCCAATATTTATAACAGCACTATTGACAATAGCCAAAGTATTCAAAGGGCCTAAATGTTATCAACAGATGAATGGATAAAGAAGTGGTAAGTATATACAATAGAGTATTAGTCAACAATCAAAAAGAATGAAATCTTGCCATTTACAACTACATGGATGGAACTAGAGGGTATTATGCTAAGTGAAATTAGTTAGAGATAGACAAATATCATATGACTTCACTCATATGAAGAATTTAAAATACTAAACAGATGGACATAAGGGAAGGGAAGCAAAACAATACAAAAACAGGGAGGGGTACAAAACATAGGAGACTCTTAAATATAGAGAACAATCAGAGGGTTGATGGAAGAGTCAAGGGAAGGGGAATAGACTAATGGGTAAAGGGCATTAAGGAATCTACTCCTGAAATCATTGTTGGACTATATGCTAACTAACTTGGATATAAAGTAAACAATAAATAAATTAAATAATAATAATAATAATAACAAACATTTAAAAAAATTTAAGAATAGAGGGAGAGACAAAGCCTTTCCCAGACAAACAAAAATTAAAGGAAAACCAAACCAACCCTGCAAGAAGTTTTAGGGAGGACTATGTTGGAGAAAAATATAGCAAAGCATTAAAGACTAGAAAGGACCAGAAAACATCACCACAGACATGGATTCTATAAGCAACACATAGCACTAAATTCAAATCTTTCAATAATCACTCTGAATGTAAATGGACTAAATGCTCCAATAAAAATACATAGGATATCAGAATGGATAAAAAAGCCAAGACCCACCTATATGCTGCCTAAAAAAAGACTAACTTTATACATAAAGACATAGGCAGATGGAAAGTGAGGGAAAAGGCACCTGGGTGGCTCAGTCAGTTAGGCACCAGACACTTGATCTTGGCTCAGGTCATGATCTCATAGTTTGTGGGATGAAGTCCCACATCGGACTCTGTGCTGACAGTGTGGAGCCTGCTTAGGATTCTCTCTCTCCCTCTCTCTGCCCCTCCTGCACTCACATCTCTCAAAATAAATGAATAAACTTAAAAAAAAAGTGAGGGTATGTAGAACCATCTCTCATGCTAAAAGACATCAAAAGAAAGCCAGAGTAGCCATACTTACATAGACAAACTAGATATTAAAACAAAGACTGTAACAAGAGATGTAGAAGGGCATTATATCATAATTAAGGGGTCTATCCATTCAGAGGATCTAACAATTGCAAATATTTGTGCCCTCAACTTGGGAGAACCCACACAAAAATTAATTAATAACAAGCAAAAATAAACTCATTAATAATAACATAATATCAGGGGACTTTAACAACACCCACGTACAGCAATGGACAGATCTTAAAAAAATCAACAACAAAATGACTTTGAATGATATACTAGACCAGATGGACTTAACAGATATATGCAGAACATTTCACTCTACAGCAGCAGGAGACTCATTTTTGTAGTGCACATGGAATATTCTCCAGAATAGGTCATATACTGGGTCACAAATCTGTCCTCAATAATTACAAAAAATCAAGATCATATCATGCATATTTTCAGATCACAATGCTATGAAACTTGAAGTCAACCACAAGAAAAATTTGGAAAAGCCTTTAAATACATGGAAGTTAAATAACATCCTACTAAAGAGTGAATGGGTTAACCAGGAAATTAAAGGAGAAAATAAAAAAAAAGTACATGTAAGCAAATGAAAATTAAAACAGGACAGTCCAAACCCTTCGGGATGCAGCAATGGAAGTTCAGAAAAATGTATTGTAATTCAGGCCTTTCTTAATAAGCAAGAAAGGTCCCAAATATACAATCTAACCTTACACATAAAGGAGATAGAAAAGGAGTAGCAAATAAAGCCTAAAACCAGCAGAAGGGAATTATAACATGTTAGAGAAGAAATAAATGCTACCAAAATAAACAAACAAAAAACAGAGCAACAAATCAATGAAACCAAGAGGTGGTTCTTTGAAGAAATAAATAAAATTGATAACCCCCTAGACAGACTTCTCAAAAAGAAAAGAAAGAGGATCCAAATAGAAAGTCACAAATGAAAGAGGGGGGATCACAACCAACATTGCAATACAATTATAAGAGAATACTATGAAAGATTATATGCCAACAAACTTGGCAATCTGGAAGAAATGGGCAAATTCTTAGAAACTCACACACTAACAAAACTGAAGAAGAAATACAAATTTGAGCAGACCCATATACAGCCAATAAATGTAATCACTAATCAAAACATTCACAACAAACAAGAGTCCTAGGCCAGTTCGCTTCTCAGCGGAAGTCTACCAAACATTTAAAGAACTATAACCTATTCTTCTCAGACTGTGTCCAAAAATAGAAATAGAAGGTAAGTTTCCAAACTCATTGCATGAAGCCAATATTACCTTGATTACAAAACCAAAGACCCAACTAAAAAGAATTGCAGGCCAATATCCCTGATGAAACTGGACACAAAAATTCTCAACAAGATAGTTGCAAATTGAATTCATGGGTACATTAAAGAATTACACACCACTATCAAGTGGGATTTATTCCTGGACTATAGGATTGGTTCAATATTGGCAAAACAATTGAGATGGTATACTACATTAATAGAAGAAAGAATAAGAACCACATGATCCCTCAAATAGATGCAGAAAAAGCATTTGACAAGATAGCATCCATTCTTGGTTTAAAAAAAAACCTCAGCAAAGTAGGGATATATGGAACATATCTCAACATCATAAAGTCCTTATATGAAAAACCCACAGTTAATATAATTCTCAATGGGGAAAAATTTAGAGCTTTTCCCTTTGGTCAGAAACAAGAAAATGATGCCCACTCTCACCGTTACTATTTAACATAGTACTGGAAGACTTAGCCTCAAGCAATCAGACAACAAAAAGACATAAAGAACATCCACATAGACAAGGAGGAATTCAAACTTTCACTATTTGCAGATGACATGACACTCTGTGAAGAAAACCCAAAAAGACTCCACAAAGAATTGCTAGAACTAATACATGAATTCAGCAAATTTGTAGCATGTTTCTATAAAACAGAAACAATACAGAAGAAAAATAAATAAAGAATTCAATCCCATTTACAATTGCACCAAAAACAATAAGATACCTAGGAATAAACTCGACTGCACAGGTAGAAGATCTGTACTATGAAAACTGTAGAACACTTATGAAAGAAAATGAAGAGAACACAAGAAATGGAAAAGCATTCTATGCTCATGTATTGAAGGACAAACATTGTTAAATGTGTATACAACCTAAATGATTCTACACATATAATGCAATTCCTATCAAAATACCACCAGCCTTTTACACAGAGCTAAAACAAACAATCCTAAAATTTGTAGGGACAAAAGGCCCTGAATAGCCAAAACAATGCTGAAAAAAGAAAAATAAAACTAGAGGTATTATGATTCTGGATTTGAAGCTATATTACAAAGCTGTAGTCATTAAGAAAGTATGGTACTGGTACAAAAGCAGACACGTAGGTCAATGGAACAGAGAGAAAATCAAGAAATGGACCCACAAATGTATGGTCAACTAATCTTCAACAAAGCAGAAAAGATTATCCAATGGAAAAAGACAGCCTCTTCAACAAATGATGCTGGGAATACTGGATGGCAACATGCAGAAGAATGAAACTTGCACCATGCACAAAAACAAATTTAAAAATGTGTGAAAAAACCTAAACGTGAGACAGGAAGCCTTAAAAATCCTACAGGAGAACACAGGCAGCAACCTCTTTGACTTGGCCATAGCAACTTCTTACTAGACACATTGAGGAAGGCAAGACAAACCAAAGCAAAGATGAACTATTGGGACATCATCAAGAATAAAAGCTTCTGCACAATGAAGGAAACAACCAACAAAACTAAAAGGTAGCCTATGAAATGGGAGAAGGTGTTTGCAAATGACATATCAGATAAAAGGTTAGCATCCAAAATTCTTAAAGAACTTATCAAACTCAACACCCAAAAAAACAAACAATCCAGTTAAGAATTGGACAAAAGACATGCCACACACTTTTCCAAAGAAGACTGCCAAATGGCTAACAGACACATGAAAAGATGCTCAATAACAATCATCATGGAAATACAAATGAAAACAACGATGAGATACCATCTAACACCTGTTATAATGGATCAAACTAATGACACATGAAACAACAGGTGTTGGTAAAATGTGGAGAAAAGTGAACTCTCTTGCACTGCTAGTAGGAATGCAAACTGGTGCATTCTATCCTACAGTCCTGCAGTTGCACTTTTATGTATTTACCCAAAGGATACAAAAATACAGATTTGAAAGGGTACATATGCCCAGTGTTTATAGCAACATTGTCAGCGATAGCCAAATTATAGAAAGAGCTCAAATGTCCATCGAGCTATGAATGGATAAAGAAGGTTGTGTGTGTGTGATGGAATATTACTCATCCATCAAAAATAACGGAATCTTGCCATTTGCAACAGTGTAGATGGGACTAGAATGTATTATGGTAACCAAAGTAAGTCAATCAGAGAAAGACAAATACCACGTGATGTCACTTATATGTAGAATTTAAGGAACAAAATATGAACATATGGGAAGGGGAGAAGAAGGGAGGGAAAGAGGCTCTTAAAAATAGAGAACATAGGATTGATGGAGTAAGGTGGTTAGGAGATGGGCTGGATGGGTGATGATTATTAAGGAGGCCAGTTGTTATGATGAGCACTGGGTATTGTATGTAAGTCATGAATCACTTAATTCTATTCCAATGTAGAGCTGAAACAAATATTGACATCTATATTAACTAGCTAAAATTAAAATTTAAAAAAATAAGGAAGGGGCGCCTGGGTGGCGCAGTCGGTTAAGCGTCCGACTTCAGCCAGGTCATGATCTCGCGGTCCGCGAGTTCGAGCCCCGCGTCGGGCTCTGGGCTGATGGCTCGGAGCCTGGAGCCTGTTTCCGATTCTGTGTCTCCCTCTCTCTCTGCCCCTCCCCCGTTCATGCTCTGTCTCTCTCTGTCCCAAAAATAAATAAACGTTGAAAAAAAAATTAAAAAAAAAAATAAATAAAAAAAATAAAAAAATAAGGAAATCATCATAGACCACAGGGCACAAGTCACATGAAAGAGACCAGAGTGTTAATGATATCAATTCATCTCTGTAAGGTTCTGGTAAGTGGTGTGTTTTATTTGAGAAGAATGTGAATTACCACAGATCATAAACTGTGAAACATCAGGGATGGAGTGTCACCTGCACCAAGCTCCAGGCACTGGTGTTTATTGTTGATATGACTTTCTTCCCCTTATCTTTGTGAGGTGTCAGGAAAACCAACAAATACCAATGGTGAGAACACATACCAGCAATTAAGGTGTGACAACACCACTAAGGCTGGGAGAAAACAAGGCTTAGAGCCACTGTGATGCCAGATCTGTTCACTCTCATCTCACCAAGATAAATTTTAACATCAAGTGAAAAAGTTCAGATGGAATTAGAAGGCTCTATCAAAAATTATCCCATCACCTGCCTTCTAAGGTTTTGCCTGGTCATTTATAAGAATACTAGGTTCACATATGGTTTAGATCCAATTAAGGTCAAGTTAACAAGAATTAACTAATTCTTTAAATTGATCATTAGACTTCTGGGAAGATGGCAGAGGAGGAGGACCCTAAGTTCACCTCATTCCACAGATATAACTATAAAAGACTTACATGAGCGTAAGCAATGCAGAAAATGACCCAAAGACTGTCTGAAGAAGCTCAACAATGAAATGTAGGAAAGAAACTGAATCAAAGATGATAAAGAGGGCAGAGATGCAGTTGGGAGCTAAAAGGACCTGCCGGATTGTCTGCAGGAAGGAAGGATGTCAGTGGCACAGAGAGGGGAGAGAAAAGAAACAGGAAGAAATAGAATAATTAAAGAGACTGATTATCAGAAAATAAACTGAATCAGTAATTGAGGTGCCTGTGTGCCTGAGTGTCTGACTTTGGCTCAGGTTATGATCTCATGGTTAGTGGGTTCAAGTCCCATGTCAGGTTCTACACTGTCAGCATTTGGGTTCTCTAACTCCCTCTCTCTCTGCCCCTGCCCCACTTGTTCTCGCTCAAAAATAAAAATTAAAAAAAATTTTAATTGAATCAGTAATTAAAACACTACCTACAAGACAGGAGTCCAGGACCAAAAAAAATTCACAGATGAATTTTACCCGACATTTAAGAATGGTTAACACCTATTCTTCCAAAATATTACTAAACATAGGAAGGAAGGCTTCCACGTTCATTCTGAGTCCAACATTACCCTGATACCAAACCCATGTAATGAAACTACAAAAAAGAGAACTACAGGCCAATATCTTTTATGAACAAAGATGTAAAAATACTCAACAAAGTATTAACAAACCAAATCCAACAGTACATTTTCAAAATCATTCACCACAATCAAGTGGGATTTATTCCAGGGATGCAAGAGTAGTTCAATAATTGCAAATCAATCAACGTGATACATCACATCAATTAGAGAAAGAATAAAAAGCATATGGTGATTTCAATAGATAAAGACAAAGCATTTGACAAAGTACAACATCTATTCATAATAAAAACTCTCAATAAAGTAGATCTGAAGGGAACATATCTCAACATAAGAATGGCCAATATGAAAAACCTGCAGCTAACCTCATACTCAATGGGGAAAATGTGAGAGCTTTCTCCTAAGGTCAGGAAGAAAACAAAGATGCCCACTCTCACCACTTTTATTCAATATAGTACTGAAAGTGTGAGCCACAACAATCAAACAACAAAAAGAAAAAAAGGCATCTAAATTGGTGATGAAATAGTGAAATTTTCTTAATTTGCATATGAGAAGGTCCTATATAGAGAAAACCTAAGACTCCACAAAAATACTACTACCACAAAAATACTAGATCTCATAAATGAATTCAGTAAGGTAACAGGATGCAAAATGAATGTACACAAATCCACTGCACTTCTATCCTCTCAAAGTGAAGCAGCAGAAAGAGCAATTATGAAAATAATTCCATTTACAATCGCACCAGAAACTATAATATACCTAGGAGTATACTTAACCAAGGAAGTGAAAGCCCATTACTCTGAAAACTATAAAAAGAAGAGGATGGGAGGAGCCAAGATGGCGGAACAGCATGGAAGTTTTTTGTGTGTCTCCTGTCCATGAAATACAGCCAGACCAACACTAAACCATCCTACACACCTAGAAAACTGATTGGAGGATTAACACAACAATCTGCACAATCTGGACCACAGAATTCAGCAGGTATGCGGTGCAGAGAGGTTAAACTTGGGGAGCGAGAAGGCTCAGGAAGGGAGGTGCTTTCGCGAGTGCAGAGAGAACAGAGACTGGGGAAGGGAGAATACGGGAAAAGCACCCCTCCCCAAAAGCAGCTGGAGAGAAAGTGGAAAATTGGAAATAGCCACAGGGACTAAACTAAAAACGGAGAAAGGAGAAAGGAGAGGGTTTAAATTCCTTTAAGACTGTAAACAATGGGGCGCCTGGGTGGCACAGTCGGTTAAGCGTCCGACTTCAACCAGGTCACGATCTCACGGTCCGTGAGTTTGAGCCCCGCGTCGGGCTCTGGGCTGATGGCTCAGAGCCTGGAGCCTGTTTCCGATTCTGTGTCTCCCTCTCTCTCTGCCCCTCGCCCGTTCATGCTCTGTCTCTCTCTGTCCCAAAAATAAATAAACGTTGAAAAAAAAATTAAAAAAAAAAAAGAAAAAAAAGACTGTAAACAAGGGGAGCACAAAGTCTGCAACTCCGCAGCTCAATACCTGGTGGTGCTCTGGTGGGAAGGGCGAATTCCCAGGAGCAGAGTGGGGTCCAGGAGGTTCTCAGGCCACATGGGGAAAAGTGGTTCCACTGCTGGAAGGACATTTGATAAAGACTGTTCAAGCCTGGTCAACACCAGACCCCAGCAGACCTGGTCCCAGCAGACCCCAGGAAATGACCACATTCATTGGTGCTGGAACAAGGTGGTTAAGGGTGAAGCCTGGTACCAGATGTGTGTTGTGATTTCCCACAATCCCTGAAAAGCTGCTGCTACACTATCTTGCAAAATTTTTCTGGGGCGGACTGACATCTGGCTGAAGTCTCGGGGGCACTGACAGCAGAAGGGTCCGGCAAGTGTTGCTGGGTGCGGCTGGCATTCAGCCATTGCTCAGTGAGACTCTTCCGCAGAGGGACGGAACAGGTCAAAGCTGCAGTTCTTCAGAAGTAAGGGGCTGGAGAAAACAACCGCATCTGAGACAAAACTCGGAAGAGAGGCATTGCGTGGGGCCTAGTCATGGAGAGTGAAAAAGCAGGGAGTGGAAGAGAGCTGAAGACAGAGGACTGGTGTGCAATTGCTGATCCAGGAGAACAGACTGGGTATCTGGGTGGTGCCATTTTCACCTTTCCTGCGCATGCACATACGCACCTACCAGCACCACAACACTCCACCTCAGTAGGCTAGCAGCGCCATCTAGTGGAGAGTGGAGCCGTTGCCCTGAGCCCTGCCCAACTGGGCCAACCTCGCTCTTTAAGAACACAAGTTTCACTGCCATCTTAGTTTATGGACTATAAAGGGCTACATAGACTGACTTCTAGGGGAAAATTAAGTAATTTCAGTCCTACTTGAATCTGTTAGCAAGTCCATCTATTCAATTTTCTTTCTTTCTTTTTTCTTTTACACTTCTTCTTGAATACAAAAATTGAAAATATTCATTTTTATTTGCAATTTTTACTAAAAATATCTTTCTTTAAAATTTTTACTATATTTTTTACTTTTGTGTAAATTTTTTTCAAATTACGCCTTAATTCCATCATTTTATTTTAGTCTACTTTAGTGTATTCACCTTTTCAAATGATCAAGGGGTATTCTTTTTTCTTTTTGCTTTTTTTTTCATTTCTTTTCTTTTTCATGAATGCAGAAAGAGAAAAACTTCATTTTTACTTTCAATTTCTATTAAAATTATTTTTTCTTTATTTTTTTAATGTATTTTTTATTTTCATGTAATTTTTTTTCGAATTCTATTTACTTCCATCATTTTAGTGTAGTCTACTACAGTGCATTCACTTTTTCAAATTTTCAAATGATTTATTTTTCCTTTTTTTCATTTCTTTTCTTTTTCTTGAATAAAGAGAAAAAATTCATTTTTATTTTTAATTTTTACTAAAAATATTTTTCTTTATTTTCCTACTATATTCTTAACTTTTGTGTAAATTATTCAAATTCTATTTTATTCCCATCATCTCATTTAAGTCTACTGCAATGAATTCATTTTTTCAAATTCTCAAATGATTTCCCTTCCCCCCACCTTTTTTTTCTCTGCTCTGTCAAACCACTATCAACACTCAGACCAAAACACGCCTAGGATATAGCATCATTTATTATATTCGTGTGTGTGTGTGTTTAATTTTTTTTTAATATATGAAATTTATTGTCAATTGGTTTCCATACAAAACTCAGTGCTCATCCCAAAAGGTGCCCTCCTCAATACTCATCACCCACCCTCCCCTCTCTCCCACCTCCCATCAACCCTCAGTTTGTTCTCAGTTTTTGAGAGTCTCTTATGCTTTGGCTCTCTCCCATTCTAACCTCTTTTTTTTTTTTTCCTTCCCCTCCCCCATGGGTTTCTGTTAAGTTTCTCAGGATCCACATAAGAGTGAAACCATATGGTATCTGTCTTTTTCTGTATGGCTTATTTCACTTAGCATCACACTCTCCAGTTCCATCCACGTTGCTACAAAAGGCCATATTTCATTTTTTCTCATTGCCACATAGTATTCCATTGTGTATATAAACCACAATTTCTTTATCCATTCATCAGTTGATGGACATTTAGGCATTTTCCATAATTTGGCTATTGTTGAGAGTGCTGCTATAAACATTGGGGTACAAGTGCCCCTATGCATCAGTACTCCTGTATCCCTTGGATAAATTCCTAGCAGTGCTATTGCTGGGTCATAGGGTAGGTCTATTTTTAATTTTCTGAGGAACCTCCACACTACTTTCCAGACTGGCTGCACCAATTTGCATTCCCACTAACAGTGCAAGAGGGTTCCCGTTTCTCCACATCCTCTCCAGCATCTATAGTCTCCTGATTTGTTCATTTTGGCCACTCTGACTGGCGTGAGGTGATACCTGAGTGTGCTTTTGATTTGTATTTCCCTGATAAGGAGCGATGTTGAACATCTTTTCATGTGCCTGTTGGCCATCCGGATGTCTTCTTTAGAGAAGTGTCTATTCATGTTTTCTGCCCATTTCTTCACTGGGTTATTTGTTTTTCGGGTGTGGAGTTTGGTGAGCTCTTTATAGATTTTGGATACTAGCCCTTTGTCCGATATGGCATTTGCAAATATCTTTTCCCATTCTGTTGGTTGCCTTTTAGTTTTGTTGGTTGTTTCCTTTGCTGTGCAGAAGCTTTTTATCTTCATAAGGTCCCAGTAATTCACTTTTGCTTTTAATTCCCTTGCCTTTGGGGATGTGTCAAGTAAGAGATTGCTACGGTTGAGGTCAGAGAGGTCTTTTCCTGCTTTCTCCTCTAAGGTTTTGATGGTTTCCTGTCTCACATTCAGGTCCTTTATCCATTTTGAGTTTATTTTTGTGAATGGTGTGAGAAAGTGGTCTAGTTTCAACCTTCTGCATGTTGCTGTCCAGTTCTCCCAGCAGCATTTGTTAAAGAGACTGTCTTTTTTCCATTGGATGTTCTTTCCTGCTTTGTCAAAGATGAGTTGGCCATACGTTTGTGGGTCTAGTTCTGGGGTTTCTATTCTATTCCATGGGTCTATATGTCTGTTTTTGTGCCAATACCATGCTGTCTTCATGATGATAGCTTTGTAGTAGAGGCTAAAGTCTGGGATTGTGATGCCTCCTGCTTTGGTCTTCTTTTTCAAAATTACTTTGGCTATTCGGGGCCTTTTGTGGTTCCATATGAATTTTAGGATTGCTTGTTCTAGTTTCAAGAAGAATGCTGGTGCAGTTTTGATTGGGATTGCATTGAATGTGTAGATAGCTTTGGGTAGTACTGACATTTTGACAATATTTATTCTTCCAATCCATAAGCAGGGAATGTCTTTCCATTTCTTTAAATCTTCTTCAATTACCTTCATAAGCTTTCTATAGTTTTCAGCATACAGATCTTTTACATCTTTGGTTAGATTTATTCCTAGGTATTTTATGCTTCTTGGTGCAATTGTGAATGGGATCAGTTTCTTTATTTGTCTTTCTGTTGCTTCATTGTTAGTGTATAAGAATGCAACTGATTTCTGTACATTGATTTTGTATCCTGCAACTTTGCAGAATTCATGTATCAGTTCTAGCAGACTTTTGGTGGAGTCTATCGGATTTCCCATGTATAATATCATGTCATCTGCAAAAAGTGAAAGATTGACTTCATCTTTGCCAATTTTGATGCCTTTGATTTCCTTTTGTTGTCTGATTGCTGATGCTAGAACTTCCAGCACTATGTTAAACAACAGCGGTGAGAGTGGGCATCCCTGTCGTGTTCCTGATCTCAGGGGAAAAGCTCTCAGTTTTTCCCCGTTGAGGATGATGTTAGCTGTGGGCTTTTCATAAATGGCTTTTATGATCTTTAAGTATGTTCCTTCTATCCCGACTTTCTCGAGGGTTTTTATTAAGAAAGGGTGCTGGATTTTGTCAAAGGCCTTTTCTGCATCGATTGACAGGATCATATGGTTCTTCTCTTTTTTTCTGTTAATGTGATGTATCACGTTGATTGATTTGCGAATGTTGAACCAGCCCTGCAGCCCAGGAATGAATCCCTCTTGGTCATGGTGAATAATTATTTTTATATGCCATTGAATTCGATTTGCTAGTATCTTATTGAGAATTTTTGCATCCATATTCATCAGGGATATTGGCCTGTAGTTCTCTTTTTTTACTGGGTCTCTGTCTGCTTTAGGAATCAAAGTAATACTGGCTTCATAGAATGAGTCTGGAAGTTTTCCTTCCCTTTCTATTTCTTGGAATAGCTTGAGAAGGATAGGTATTATCTCTGCTTTAAACGTCTGGTAGAACTCCCCTGGGAAGCCATCTGGTCCTGGACTCTTATTTGTTGGGAGATTTTTGATAACCGATTCAATTTCTTCGCTGGTTGTGGGTCTGTTCAAGCTTTCTATTTCCTCCTGATTGAGTTTTGGAAGAGTGTGGGTGTTTAGGAATTTGTCCATTTCTTCCAGGTTGTCCAGTTTGTTGGCATATAATTTTTCATAGTATTCCCTGATAATTGTTTGTATCTCTGAGGGATTGGTTGTAATAATTCCATTTTCATTCATGATTTTATCTATTTGGGTCATCTCCCTTTGCTTTTTGAGAAGCCTGGCTAGAGGTTTGTCAATTTTGTTTATTTTTTCAAAAAAAACAACTCTTGGTTTCATTGATCTACTCTACAGTTTTTTTAGATTCTATATTGTTTATTTCTGCTCTGATCTTTATTATTTCTCTTCTTCTGCTGGGTTTAGGCTGCCTTTGCTGTTCTGCTTCTATTTCCTTTAGGTGTGCTGTTAGATTTTGTATTTGGGATTTTTCTTGTTTCTTGAGATAGGCCTGGATTGCAATGTATTTTCCTCTCAGGACTGCCTTCGCTGCGTCCCAAAGCGTTTGGATTGTTGTATTTTCATTTTCGTTTGTTTCCATATATTTTTTAATTTCTTCTCTAATTGCCTGGTTGACCCACTCATTCGTTAGTAGGGTGTTCTTTAACCTCCATGCTTTTGGAGGTTTTCCAGACTTTTTTCTGTGGTTGATTTGAACCTTCATAGCATTGTGGTCTGAAAGGATGCATGGTATGATTTCAATTCTTGTAAACTTATGAAGGGCTGTTTTGTGACCCAGTATATGATCTATCTTGGAGAATGTTCCATGTGCACTCGAGAAGAAAGTATATTCTGTTGCTTTGGGATGCAGAGTTCTAAATATATCTGTCAAGTCCATCTGATCCAATGTCTCATTCAGGGCCCTTGTTTGTTTATTGACCATGTGTCTAGATGAAATATCCATTTCTGTAAGTGGGGTGTTAAAGTCCCCTGCATTTACCACACTCTTATCAATAAGGTTGCTTATGTTTGTGAGTAATTGTTTTATATATTTGTGGGCTCCGGTATTCGCCGCATAGACATTTATAATTGTTAGCTCTTCCTGATGGATAGACCCTGTAATTATTATATAATGCCCTTCTTCATCTCTTATTACAGCCTTTAATTTAAAGTCTAGTTTGTCTGATATAAGTATGGCTACTCCAGCTTTCTTTTGGCTTCCAGTAGCATGATAAATAGTTCTCCATCCCCTCACTCTCAATCAAAAGTGTCCTCAGGTCCAAAATGAGTCTCTTGTAGACAGCAAATAGATGGGTCTTGTTTTTTTTTATCCATTCTGATACCCTATGTCTTTTGGTTGGCACATTTAGTCCATTTACATTCAGTGTTATTATAGAAAGATACGGGTTTAGAGTCATTGTGATGTCTGTATGTGTTATGCTTGTAGTGATGTCTCTGGTACTTTGTCTCACAGGATCCCCCTTAGGATCTCTTGTAGGGCTGGTTTAGTGGTGACAAATTCCTTCAGTTTTTGTTTGTTTGGGAAGACCTTTATCTCTCCTTCTATTCTAAATGACAGACTTGCTGGATAAAGGATTCTCGGCTGCATATTTTTCCTGTTTAGCATACTGAAAATATCGTGCCAATTCTTTCTGGCCTGCCAAGTTTCAAAAGAGAGATCAGTCACGAGTCTTATAGGTCTCCCTTTATATGTGAGGGCACGTTTACCTCTTGCTGCTTTCAGAATTTTCTCTTTATCCTTGTATTTTGTCAGTTTCACTATGATATGTCATGCAGAAGATCGATTCAAGTTACGTCTGAAGGGAGTTCTCTGTGCCTCTTGGATTTCAATGCCTTTTTCCTTCCCCACTTCAGGGAAGTTCTCAGCTATAATTTCTTCAAGTACCCCTTCAGCACCTGTCCCTCTCTCTTCCTCCTCTGGGATACCAATTATGCATATATTATTTCTTTTTAGTGTATCACTTAGTTCTCTAATTTCCCCTCATACTCCTGGATTTTTTTATCTCTCTTTCTTTTTTCTTTTTTTTTTTTATTTTTTTTACTTATTTTTTTTTTCAACGTTTATTTATTTTTGGGACAGAGAGAGACAGAGCATGAACGGGGGAGGAGCAGAGAGAGAGGGAGACACAGAATCGGAAACAGGCTCCAGGCTCCGAGCCATCAGCCCAGAGCCTGATGCGGGGCTCAAACTCCCGGACCGCGAGATCGTGACCTGGCTGAAGTCGGACGCTTAACCGACTGCGCCACCCAGGCGCCCCTTTTTATCTCTCTTTTTCTCAGCTTCTTCTTTTTCTATAACTTTATCTTCTAGTTCACCTATTCTCTCCTCTGCCTCTTCAAGCCGAGCTGTCGTCATTTCCATTTTGTTTTGCATTTTGTTTAAAGCACTTTTCAACTCCTCGTGACTGTTCCTTAGTCCCTTGATCTCTGTAGCAAGAGGTTCTCTGCTGTCCTCTATACTGTTTTCAAGCCCAGCGATTAATTTTATGACTATTATTCTAAATTCACTTTCTGTTATATTATTTAAATCCTTTTTGATCAGCTCATTAGCTGTTGTTATTTCCTGGAGATTCTTCTGAGGGGAATTCTTCCATTTGGTCATTTTGGATAGTCTCTGGAGTGGTGAGGACCTGCAGGGACTTCCCCTGTGCTGTGGTGTATAACTGGAGTTGGTGGGCGGAGCCGCAGTCAGACCTGATGTCTGCCCCCAGCCCACCACTGGGGCCACAGCCAGACTGGTGTGTGCCTTCTCTTCCCCTCTCCTAGGGGCGAGATTCACTGTGGGGTGGCGTGGCCCATCTGGGCTACTTGCACACTGCCAGGCGTGTGGTGCTGGGGATCTGGCGTATTAGCTGGGGTGGGTAGGCAAGGTGCATGGGGGCAGGAGGGGCAGGCTTAGCTCACTTCTCCTTAGGTGATCCACTTCAGGAGGGGCCCTGTGGCAGCGGGAGGGAGTCAGATCCGCTGTCGGCAGTTTGGCTCCGCAGAAGCACAGATTTGGGTGTTTGCGAAGAGCGAGCAAGTTCCCTGGCAGGAACTCGTTCCCTTTGGGATTTTGGCTGGGGGATGGGCGGGGGAAATGGCGCTGGTGAGTGCCTTTGTTCCCTGCCAAGCTGAGCTCTGTCGTCTGGGGGCTCAGCAGCTCTCCCTCCCTTTGTCCTCCAGCCTTCCCGCTTTCCGAGCAGAGCTGTTCACTTATGACCTCCCAGACGCCAAGGCGCGCTTGCTGTCGGAACACAGTCAGTCTGGCCCCTCCGCTTTTGCCGGCCAGACTCGGGGGCTCTGCTTGGCCGGCAAGCCGCCCCTCTGCCCCAGCTCCATCCCGCCAGTCCGTGGAGTGTGCACCGCCTCGCCACCCTCCTACCCTCTTCCATGGGCCTCTCGTCTGCGCTTGGCTCCGGAGACTCCATTCTGCTAATCCTCTGGCGGTTTTCTGGGTTATTTAGGCAGGTGTAGGTGGAATCTAAGTGATCAGCAGGACGCATGTTGAGCCCAGCATCCTCCTATGCCGCCATCTTCCCTCCTCTCCTGTTTAATTTTTTAATTCTAATATTTTTTCATTTTTTTCATTTTAATTTTTCTCCCTCATTAATTACTTTTCTCCCTTCAAAATGACAAAACGAAGGAATTCACCCCAAAAGAAAGAGCATAAGGAAACGACCCCCAGGGATTTAACCAACACAGATACAAGCAAGATGTCTGAACCAGAATTTAGAATCACGATAATAAGAATACTACCTGGAGTTGAAAAGAGACTAGAATCCCTTTCTGAGGAGATAAAAGAAATAAAATTAGTCTGAATGATATAAAAAATGCTATAACTGAGCTGCAATCACGGATGGATGCTGCAGCAGTAAGGATGTATGAGGCAGAACAGAGAATCAGCAATACAGAGGACAAAATTATGAAGAATAATGAAGCAGAAAAAAAGAGGAAGATTAAGGCAAAAGAGCACGATTTAAGAATTAGAGAAATCAGTGACTAATTAAAAAGGAACAACATATGAAAGAGCCTAAATGTCCATCAACTGATGAATGGATAAAGAAATTGTGGTTTATATACACTATGGAATACTACGTGGCAATGAGAAAAAATGAAATATGGCCTTTTGTAGCAACGTGGATGGAACTGGAGAGTGTGATGCTAAGTGAAATAAGCCATACAGAGAAAGACAGATACCATATGGTTTCACTCTTATGTGGATCCTGAGAAACTCAACAGGAACCCATGGGGGAGGGGAAGGAAAAAAAAAAAGAGGTTAGAGTGGGAGAGAGCCAAAGCATAAGAGACTTTTGAGAACTGAGAGCAAACTGAGGGTTGATGGGAGGTGGGAGGGAGGAGAGGGTGGGTGATGGGTATTGAGGAGGGCACCTTTTGGGATGAGCACTGGGTGTTGTATGGAAACCAATTTGACAATAAATTTCATATATAAATAAAAAAAAATAAATAAAACTCAAGAGTTTAATAAATGGCATTGTTTTAAGTCAAAAAAAAAAAAAAAAGGAACAACATAAAAATCATAGGGGTCCCAGAAGAGGAACAGAAAGAAATCAGGGTAGAAGTGTTATGTGAGCAAATCATAGCTGAAAACTTTCCAAACCTGGGGAAAGACACAGACATCAAAATCCAGAAAGCACAGAGGACCACCATTAGATTCAGCAAAAACCGACCATCAAAAAGGCATATCATAGTCAAATTCACAAAATACTCAGGCAAGCAGAGAATCATGAAATTAGCAAGGGAAAAAAAGACCCTGCCTACAAGGGAAGACAGGTCAGGATTGCAGCAGACCTATCCACAGAAACTTGGCAGGAGAAAGGAGTGGCAGGATATATTCAATGTGCTGAATCAGAAATAAAATATGCAGCCAAGAATCCTTTATCCAGCAAGGCTGTCATTCAAAATAGAAGGAGGGATAAAAAAGTTTCCCAAACAAAAATTAAAGGAGTTTGTGACACCAAATCAGCCCTGCAAGAAATTTTAAGAGAGACTCTCTGAGGGGAGAAAAAATGAAAAAATTAAAAATACATACATACATACATACATACATACACACATACATATATACATACATACATACATACCAAAGGCAACAAAAGAGAACACCACCAGAAACTCCAACTCTACAAGTATCATAATGGCAATAAATGCATATCTTTCAGTACTCACTATAAACGTCAATGGACTTAATGCTCCCATCAAAAGACACAGGGTAACAGAATGGATAAGAAAACAAGATCCATCTATATGCTGTACAGGAGACTCATTTTAGACCTAAAGACACCCTCATACTGAAAATAAGGGGATGGAGAACCATCTGCCATGCTAATGGTCAACAAAAGAAAGCTGGAGTAGCCATTCTTAAATCAAACAATCTAGACTTTAAAATAAAAACTGCATAAAGAGATGCAGAAGGGCATTATATCAAAATCAAGGGGTCTATCCACCAAGACCTAACAATTGTAAACATTTTTGCACCAAATGTGGTAGACCCAAATATATAAATCAATTAATCACACACATGAAGAAACTCATTGATAGTAATACCATAATAGTAGGAGACTTCAACACCCCACTCACAGCAATGGACCCATCATCTAATCAAAAAATCAACAAGGAAACAATGGCTTTGAATAACACAATGGACCAGATAGACTTAACAGATATATTCAGAACATTGCATCCGAAAGTAGCAGAATATACATTCTTCTCCAGTGCACATGGAACGTTCTCCAGAAGAGACCATATACTGGGACACCAATCAGCCCTAAGTAAATACAAAAATATTGATATCATACTGGGCATATTTTCAGACCACAATGCTATGAAACTCGAAATCAACCACAAGAAAATATTTGGAAAGGTAAAAATTACTTGGAGACTGAAGAACATCCTATTAAAGAATGAATGAGGTAACCAAGCAGTTAAAGAGGAAATTTAAAAGTATATGGAAGTCAATGAAAATGATAACACCACAACCCAGAACCTTTGGGACACAGCAAAGGCAGTCATAAGAGGAAAGTATATAGCAATCCAGGCCTTCCTAAAGAAAGAGGAAAGATCTCAGATACACAACCTAACATTATGCCTAAGAAGCTGGAAAAAGAACAGCAAATAAAACCCCAAAACAGCAGAAGACAGGAAATAATAAAGATTAGGGCAGAAATCAATACTATCGAATCCAAAAAACAGTAGAAGAAATCAATGAAACCAGAAGCTGGTTCTTTGAAAGAATTAACAAAATTGATAAACCACTAGCCAGTTTGATCAAGAAGAAAATGGAAAGGATCCAAATAAATAAAAATCAAGAATGAAAGAGGAGAGATCACAACCAACACAGCAGGAATAAAAGCAGTAATAAGAGAATATTATGAGCAATTATATGCCAATAAAATGGGCAATCTGGAAGAAATGGACAAATTCCCAGAAACATACACATTACCAAAACTGAAACAGGGAGAAATAGAAAATTTGAACAGACCCATAACCAGTAAGGAAATCGAATTAGTAATCAAAAACCTGCCCAAAACCAAGAGTCCAGGGCCAGATGGCTTTCCAGGGGAATTCTACCAAACATTTAAGGAAGAGTTAACACCCATTCTCTTGAAGGTGTTCCAAAAAATAGAAATGGAAGGAAATTTTCCAAATTCTTTCTATGAAGCCAGCATTACCTAGATTCCAAAACCAGAGATCCCCCTAAAAAGGAGAGCTATAGACTATTTTCCCTGATAAACATGGATGCAGAAATCTTCAACAAGATATTAGCCAACCAGATCCAACAATACGCTATAAAAATTATTCACCACGACCAAGCAGGATTTATATCTAGGATGCAAGGAAGGTTCAATATCCACAAAAAACAATTAACGTGATTCATCACTTCAATAAAAGAAAGGACAAGAACCATATGATCTTCTCAACAGAGGCAGAGAAAGAATTTGACAAAATACTGCATCCTTTCTTGATAAAAACCCCGAAGAAAGTCGTGATAGAAGGATCATATCTAAAGATCATAAAAGCCATATATAAAATATCCAACACTAGTATCGTTCTCAATGGGGAAAACTGAGAGCTTTCCCCCTAAGGTCAGGAAGGAGACAGGGATGTCCACTATCACCACTGTTATTCAACATAGTATTGGAAGTCTTCGCCTCTGAAATCAGACAACACAAAGAAATAAAAGGCATCCAAATTGGCCAGGAGGAGGTCAAACTTGCACTCTTCGCAGATGACATGATACTCTATATGGAAAACCCAAAAGATTCTACCAAAAAACTGCCAGAATTGACTCATGAATTCAGCAAAGTTGGAGGATATAAATCAATGCACAGAAGTCGGTTTCATTTCTATACACCAACAATGAAGCAACAGAAAGATAAATCAAGGAATTGATCCCATTTACAGTTGCACAAAAAACCATAAAATACCTAGGAATAAATCTAACCAAAGAGGTGAAAAATCTATACACTGAAAACTATAGAAAGGTTATGAAAGAAATTGAAGAAGACATAAAAAAAAAAAAAGGAAAAATATTCCATGTGGGGGGGCGGATGGACTAAATGGATAAGGGGCATTAAGGAATCTACTCCTGAAAACGTTGTTGCACTATATGCTAACTAATTTGGATGTAAATTAAAAAAAAAAAAAGAAATAAAACAAGTTAAAATAAAAAAATAATTAAAAAAAGAAGAGGATGAAAAAATTGATGGTGACACAAACAAATGGGAATGTATTCCATATTCATTGATTGGAAAAATAATATTATTAAAATGTCCATGCTACTCAAATGAATCTCCACATTGTAATACAATCTCTACCAAAATACCAACAATAGTTTTCACAGAATGAGAATAAAAAATCTTAAAATTTGTATGGAACCGCAAATAGCTGAAATAATTTTTAAAAAGAGAAATAAAAGTGTAAGTATCACAATTCCAGATTTCAATTGATACTACAAAATCTTAATCAAAACAGTATGGGGCTGACACATACATAGACACATACATCAATGGAACAGAATAGAAATTCCAGAAATAAAACCACAATTGTATGGTCAGTTAATCTTTGACAAAGGGTGCAAGAATATGTAATGGGAAAAAGACAATCTCTTCAACAAGTGGTGCTGGGGAAACAGGACAGCTACATGCAAAAGAAAGAAACTAAATACTTTCTTTCGCCATACACAAAAATAAACACAAGATGGATTAAACAACTAAATGTGACACCTGAAATCATAAAAATCCTAGAAGAGAGTTCATGCAGTAATGTCTGTGACATTGCCTATAGCAAATTTTTTCTAGATATCCCTCCTGAAGCAAAGGAAATAAAAGCAAAAATAAGCTTTGGAACTACATCATAATAGAAAGCTTCAGCACAGCAAAGGAAACAATCGATAAAACTAAAAGGCAACCTACAGAATGGGAGAAGTTGTTTGTAAATAACCTACCTTATAAAGGATTAGTATACAAAATATATAAAGAACTTTTCCACTTTAACACCCCAAAATTAAATAATCCAAGTTTTAATATGGACAGAATGCATGAACAGACATTTCTCCAAAGAAGACATACAGATGACCAACAGACACATGAAAAGATTCTCAACCTCACTCATCATCAGGGAAATGAAAATCTAACCACAATACAGCAGAAAGAGAAATTAAGAAACCAACCCCACTTATAGTTTCACCAAAAATAATAAGACACCTAGGAATAAACCTAACCAGGGAGGTGAAAGATCTATAGGCTGAAAGCTATAAAACACTGATGTAAGAAATTGAAGATGATACAAAGATATGGGAAGACATCCCATGTTCATGGATTGGAAGAAAAATATTGCTAAAATATGTATACCATCCTAAGCATTCTACACATTTAATGGAATACCTATCAAAATACCAACAGCATTTTTCAGAGAACTAGAACAAACAATCATAAAATTTATTTTTTTAATATTTATTTTTGAGAGAGACAGTGGGAGCAGGTGAGAGGTGGAGAGAAAGGGAGACATAGAATCCAAAGCAGGCTCCAGGCTCTAAGCTGTCAGCAGAGAGTTCAACGTGGGGCTTGAACTCACTAACTGTGAGATCATGACTTGAACCAAAGTCAGACACTTAACTGACTGAGCCACCCAGATGCCCCTACAATCCTAAAATTTATAAGGAATGACAAAAGATCCCAAATAGCCAAAGAAATCTTGAAACAGAAAAGCAACGCAGGAAATATTCCAATTTTAGATTTCAAGTTATATTACAAAGCTGAAGTGATCAAAACAGTATGGTACTGGTACAAAAGTTGACACACTGATCAATGGGACAGAATAGAAATCCCAGAAATAAGCCCCCAACTTCATGGCCAACTAATCTTTGACAAAGCAGGAAAGAATACCCAGTAGGAAAAAGACAGTCTTTTCAACGAATGGTGTTGGCAAAACTGGGCAGCTGCATTAAAAAGAATGACACTGGACCGCTTTGTCTCACCATACACAAAAGTAAACTCAAAATGAATGAAAGGCCTAAATGTGAGACATAAAACCATAAAAATCCTAGAAGAGAGCACAGAAAGTAATGTCTCTGACATCAGCAGTAACCATATTTTTCTAGACATGCCTTCTGGGGTAAGAGAAATAAAAGAAAAATAAACTTTTGGGTCTACATCAAAATAAAAAACGTCTGCACAGTAAAGTAAACAATCAACAAAACTAAAAGGCAACCTATGGAATGGGAGAAGATATTTGCAAATGACATATCTGATAAAGCATTATTATCCAAAATATAAAAAGAACTTATACAACTCAATACCCAAAAAACAAATAATCTAATTAGGAAATGAGCAGAAGACATTTCTCCAAAGAAGGCATACAGATGACTAACAGATACATGAAGAGATGTTCAACATCACTCATCATCAGGAAAATGAAATGCAAACTACATTGAGATATCACCGCACACCTTTCAGAATGGCTAAAATGAACACAGGAGACAACGAGTGTTGATGAGGATGTGGATAAAAAACAACTGTTGGTGGGAATGCAAAGTGGGGCATCCACTGCGGAAAACAGTATGGAGGTTCCTCAAAAAATAAAAATAAATCACTACCTTACGTTTCAGTAATTGCATTACTGGATATTTACCCAAAGATAAAAAAAAAAGCAATTCAAATGGATATATACACCCCATGTTTATTGCAGCACTGTCTACAATTGCCAAATTATGGAAGCAAAAGTGTCCATCGATAGATGAATGGATAAAGAAGTTATGACAGATTATTATTCAGCCATTAAAAATGATGACGTCTTGCCATTTGCAATGACATGGATGGAGCAAGAGAGTATAATGCTAAGCAAAATAAGCCAGTCAGATAGAAAAATACCATATGATTTCCCTCATATCTGGACTTTAAAAAACAAAAGAAATGAACACAGTAAAAAAAGAGACAAACCAAAAAACAGATTCTTAACTATAGAGAACAAACTGATGGTTACCAGAGGGGAGGTAAATGGGGGAATGTGCAAAATAGATGAAGGGGGTTAAGTGTACACTTATCTTGATGTGCACTGAGTAATATATGGAATTGTTGAATTGCTATATTATGTACTTGAAATTAATATAATACCGTATGTTAACTGTACTGAAATTAATGTTTAAAAATACAGAGATGGAGGCAAACCATAAGAGACTCTTAAATACAGAGAACGAACTGAGGAGTGCTGGAGGGGAGGTGGCTAAGGGGATGCGCTAAATGGGTGAGGTATTAGGAGGGCACTTATTGGGATGAGCACTGGGGGTTGTATGTAAGTGATGAATCACAGGGTTCTACTCATGAAACCAATACTACACTCTATGCTAACTAACTTGAATTTATGTATGTATATACATAAGTGTATGTAAGTATACATACACACAAACAAAAAATTGATTCTTAAAGTGATCTTGGTTTCCCCTGGTACAGGAATAAAGGTAAAAATGCCAGTGGCTTGTAGAGTGAAATATTTTGGGTTACAGGAGGGGAAAATGAAAGATCTGAATCTCCCCCAATTACAAAAAGAAAAGTTGGAGATATTGAGTTTTCTTTCCCTTGTATATATTCAGAATTTGCAAATGTGTTTTGTACATATGACAAAATGAAAAGAAGATAGAGGATAGTAGTAGTCATTCATAGTGATGACCCATAATAATCACCCCCTCCCAAATTTATGTATATCAGAGCTGAATTTGCTTCATGTGTCTTTCCTGCCACTTCTAGCCAAATATCCATTTCTCCTACAGGGTCATTCCATTTTGGACTCACCAATTTTGTCTTTATCACAGACACTCATCTTTCTTCAAGAGGGAAAGGCTACAAGAAATGGAAAGGAACAACACCAGATCTTTAGAAAGCTATATCCTCATAAGTTTCTCTGGCTAATCCTAAAAGTAGGATTTTCCTACATTTACCTATTGTCTCCAGAGAAGCATGAATATTTTCTTGCTTTCACCTCTAGATGTTCTGTCCCTTATACCAATGTGGTTTCAGGGAGTCACCTTTCATTACCAGATGTGAGTTTCACCATAGGCTCCACCCATCCAATGTTGTATAATCTCATCTGGAGTGCAGATAAGATCACATCTGCCTGGAGTTGCCATCCAGTACTATATTTTTCCCATACTGGAAGCGTGAGATGCATCCTCCTGTCTATCAAAATGAATATGCTGCAGGCTACAGAACCCTGCACTACTTAGCATCACATGCTCATATATTTGGTCATCCTTTCATATTGATGTCCTAGCCTCAGGTGCTGTCCTAGTGTGAGAATACAATGGCCCTAAGGACTTTTGTCTTCACAAAACTTATCATCCTTATGCCCTCTTTCTAACCCTCATCTCCTATAGGTACATAGCATGTGGTCACTTGACCTTTCATTATATCAGCTACTAGAGGAAAGAAAATCTTCGATGTTTATATTTTCCTACTGTGTCTCTCCTATTCTAAAACAGGATGATAGATTACTGATGACAGATAAATAGTAGATGATAGATAGGTAGATAGATAATGATTCATGGATGATAATGGTAGATGATAAATATATTGATAGTGATTGATAGATGATAGATACATAGATAGATGATACTGATTTATAGATAGAAGATAGATAGTAATAGAGCAGATTATAGACACGGATCTCTCTCCAACAAACACACTCCCATTGCCAAAACCAGGCAGACTCCTTATTGTCTTCTATGTACACATAAACCTTAGTATCAATACCCTCATCAATACATTGAGAAACAGGGATGTAAAAGTGTCTATGAAGATAAAGCTTGAGAAGGGGTAGGTGTCCATTTTGAGAAACAATTTTTAATCCATGTACCATGTATATTACCTGATCTAGAATGATGAAGATAGTTCTGGGACTGACCAAATAAATAGGGCAGGTGATGGCATGCTTATGCATTAGCATAGTATTCCTGAGTTGATTCTTCCTCATCTACTCCCAGGGACTCTAAATTACCCACTGTTAAATTACCCACTGTTCAGTAAGGGACTCTAGTTCTGGACATTGCAATGACCTGCACGTATAAAAACTTGCCTTTACTATAAACACTGGATTTTTCTGTTTTTACTCTGCTCTCAAGACAAATTCTTTAGGCTTGTGTGAAGGATAGAAAAGGGACTGAGAAGATAGACATGATGTACAATAATCAAGTATTTCTGGATTTCTATAAAGTTATTATCTCCACTGGAACCCTATTTTCCTATATCTGTTTTCCTACTCAGTCTTTCATGACAGCACTCAATGTGCTACTGCCTTTAGTCAAAGAAGAGATCATAAAGGAAATTGGTTAGTATTTGAAGCAAAATAAAAATGAAAATGAAAACTATCGAAATGTATGGGATGCAGCTAAATCAGTGGTTAGAGAGAAATTGATAGCTTTCAATGCTTATGTTGTTTAAAAAGGGAAATGTCTAGTATCAATTATCTAAACTTCTACCTTAAAAGGCTAAAGAAGGAAGATAAGATTGAATGAAAAATAGAATGAAGGAAATAATAAATATAAAAGCAGATTATGAAATACAAAACTATTAAAAATAACATATGACACCACAGTTGGTACTTTGAAAAATATCAGTCCAGACAATCTCTAGCTGGACTGATTAAGAACGAAGTGGAGGAGATACAAGCTACAGGGTCAGAAATGAAATGGGTTAGTACAGATCTTATAGCGATTAAAAGGATAATAAGGGAATATTATGAACAATAAATTTGACATCTAAGGTGAAATTCCTAGATCCCTTGAAAGATATTAATAACCAAAATAGATTCAAAAAGACATTTAAATTCTTAATACTTTTATACTAGTGAAATTAGTTTTAGTTTTAATTAAAAATGCTCCCACAAGGAGAAGTATACATCTGTATGTCTATACTTGTGAATTCTATTAAATGTTGAAGAAGAAATAATATCAATGATAAATTAACTCTTTAAGAAAATAGAGAATTCTTCCCAAGTCATGTAGTGAAGCCAGACTTAAATTGGTATACAATCTATGCCAAGACATCACAAGAAAAGAAAAATACTGCTTAACATCATTCATTATTTTAGACAAAAAAAATCTTACCAAATATTAGCTAATGAAGCGCAGCATAATGCTGAAAGGACAGTGAGCCATGATCAACTTAGATTTTTTTTCCCCAGGAGGCAAATTAGCTTAACTTATGAAAATCAATTTCAAAATTCCCCATTTAATAGCATAAAGTAGAAAGAAACACAGGATCACCTCAGGAAATGCAGAAAAATCAGTGGACAAAATTTCACACACTTTCATGATAAACACTCTCATCAAACCAAGAATAGAAAGAAGCTTTCTGAACCTGGTAGAGGACATCAATAAAATACAGCTGATAACATCGTTATTGGCAAAAGACTGAATACTTTCCCTTAAGATTGCAAACAAGGCAAGAATTTCTGCTGCCAGTTCTTCCACTTGTTAGTAACCCAGACTTCATAGCAGGTGAAACATGGGAAGATAAAGAAATAAAAGGCAGAGCGATTGGAGAGATAGAAATAAAAGTCTTTATTTGTGGATGACATGATCATGTACTTGGAAAATAATAAGCGGTCTATGTAAAAGCTACCAAAAATAACATGTGCATTTATCACAGTCACAGGATATAATGTCAATTTTTTAAAAAATCTCAATTCTAGGGTAGGAGTTAAAATGGTGGAGTAGTAGGGGGATCCTGGGCTTGCCTAAACTCTTGAACACAGAAAGATCAACATCAAATCATTTCAAATACTAGGAAATTGATCAGAGGATTAAGAGAACAATCTGCATAACTAGAGGGAGAAAATGAGGCAGGTATAAGTGCAGAGTGTAGAGTTGGGGGAGAAAAAAGCTGTGGTGCCATGGAAGGGAGGGAACCCTTTTCTCAGAGAGGAGAGGAGAGGAGAGAGGGGGAGAGAGAGCAGTGTGTCAGGTTCATGCAAGAAAAGCACACCCCTGAAACCATTGGCTGGGGAATTAAGAGAAAATGACTATGGCAAGTTTTGCAAACAGTGGACCTGAATTTGGGAGGTTTTTGAAGTCTGCACCATTCTCCAGAGTCAATCCAGGTGAGTAGCTGTGCTCCTAGGGAGAAGGAGGGTGGAGGCCTGGAGGTGGACAATGGACAGCATGGTGTGGGGATGCCCAGGGTTGCACTGGAAAGCATGGTTCTACTTCCTGCTATGCATTTGGAAGAGGTTATATTGCCTCCCCAAGGACAAAATGGCACCTTTGAGCAGCGATTCAACAGCAGAAGACAGAGGCACATGCAGAAAGCATATAACCTGTGTTTTCACTGTGCTTTACCATAAACTCCAGACTCCTGCACAGCCTTGTGTTCTTTAATAGGATGAACAAACTAAAGAAGAAAGAGAAAACAAACATAAAAACACACTCTTAAATACAGAGGAGAAACTAGTGGTTGTCAGGAGGAGGTATGTGGGGATGGATGAAATAGATAAAAGGAGATTAAGAGGTACAAACTTCCAGTTATGAAATAAATAAGCTATGGATATGAAAAGTACAGCATAAGAAATATGGTCAATAAGATTGTAATAACATTGTTTGATGACAGACAATGACTACACTTAATTAACATCGAGTAATGTATAGAATTGTTTAATCATTGTGTTGTACACCTGAAACTAATATAACACTGTATGTTCATTATACTTTAATTAGAAAGCAAAAAAACCCCACAATGAGATATAGCTATAAACCTACTAGAAAAGCTAAAAGAATAAAGATTGACAATACCAAGTGTTAGAGAGAATGTGGGCAGTTGGAACTCACATATACTGCTCTTTGCAGTGATCATGGTACAGACACTGTGAAAACATTTTGACAGTTTCTAATAAATGTGAACATATTTATTGATGGACATGATCCATCAATTCCACTACTATGCATTTACCCAAGTTAAATGAAAATTACGTGCCCACACAAACACTTGTCTACTAGTTTTCATGACAGCATTATTCATATTAGCAAAAAAGTAAATACTCCCAAAAGACTATTATCAGACAAATGAATATATTGTGCATTATTCATACAATGGAATTCTAGCCATCACTTAAAAGGAAGGAGCTACTGACACATGCATAAATTTCAAAGACATCATGCCAAGTGAAAGCCAAACTCAATGATTACTCACTGTATCATTATATTTATATGACATTCTAAAAAAGAACAACAACAAAAGAAAGAAAAGTCTAAACTATAGTGAAAGAAAACTAATCCCTGCTTAAAGCTGTAGGTAGATGAAGAGAATTAATTGCAAAAGAGCATAGTGTTCTTTTGGGAGTCAGGGAAATGTTCTATGTCTTCATTGTGTGATATTTACATAATTATACATTTGTCAAAACTCATTGGACTGTACATTTTAAATGGATGGATTTTATTGTATGTAAGTTATACTTCAATAGACCTGAAAAAAGAGAGCCATTTATCTGTTGAAAGGCTGGAGTGGGGACTCCTGGGTGACTCAGTCGGTTGTGCATCCAACTCTTGGTTTTGGCTCAGGTCATGATCTTGTGGTTTCATGAATTCTCATCGGGCTCTGAACTGACACTGTGGAGCTGCTTGCAATTCTATCTCTCTCTGTCTTTCTGTCTGACTCTCCCCTGCTCATGCCTTTGTTTTTTTTAAGAAAAGAAAGACGAGTGCTACATGAGGTATTCCAAATGGTAGTATTTCCAGGGAGGTAGTAGGAGTCCATGTTTTCATATTTCGTGAAATTTGTGTGATATGTAAAGGGATCCCATCACATGATTTAATATTAAAACTATTATTTAATAAAAAATACATTATATATATGAGCTTTACTTTGTGTATAGGTTCATGGGACTCTATCTTGTATCAATGTTCATGACTAGTAAGAGATTAAAAAGAGGATGAGAGAAGAAAACAAAATCCACAGAGAGGGATCCAAGCACAGCAGATCATGTAATAGTAATGCACTCAGGAGCTTAGGGGAGATCCTGCACTTTATGTTCTTAGTTTTATAATTCACTTAATAGGATATAGATCTTAAAAGAGGTGATAAGCTAAAACTTTAATATCTGAATTATAGCTAAAAAAGTAACGAGTTTCCTTTTTTCCTTTTTTAAAATTTGTTTTTTGAATCCACGTTAGTTAACATTTAGTGTAATAATTTCATGAGTAGAATTTAGTGATTCATCCCCAACATATAACTCCCAGTGTTCATACCAACACCCCTTCCTTAATGCCCATTACCCATTGAGCCCATTTCTCCCCCCAACCTCGTTCCAGCAACCCTTGGTTTGTTTTCTGTATTTAAGAGTCTCTTATGGTTTGCCTCCCTCTCTGTTTTTATCTTATTTTTCCTTCTCTTCCCCTATGTTCACCTTTTTTTGTTTCTTAAATTCCACATAGGAGTGAAATCCTATGATATTTGTCTTTCTCTGACTGATGAGTGTCTAAGAGACCACTTTAAAATAAATTGTCCCTAGACCACTGCCCCTATATATAAGCTGACTAGCTTCAACTGAACATGTCTCCCACTCTGAAATAGAATATGCAAAGTAAGTTTATTTCAAGTGGTGATGGGAGCGGAGTGATATGTGTAATACATCAGTCAAGCCATTACAAGAAAAATATCACATATTGATATAATTAATTAATTGAAAAAAATCATATATAAGGTTTTTGTAATATCCATACTAATGACAAATATTCATATTAAATTAAGTTTTAAAAGCAAAATTAACATGCCAATCAATGATTTTTATCAATAATTTGTTCAGATAATTAAGATATCCCTTGGATGAATCATATTATTTTTCCAGAACCTAGTTCTATCTGCTTCAGATACTTCACCTAATTGTTCCATTTATGAATTCTCATTAGTTGGCAGTATATAAATAACAATTTTAAAAGTTATTCCCACTATATGTATATGTATATACATATAGTGGAAAAAAATATGTATATACATTTTTAAGTTTTTTTAAAAAGTAAAAAAAGAAGAGAAGCCTACCTGTACTGCATTACTGGAGAGTCTCTCCCACCCATGACTCATCAGTATTATTATCCACCACTAAGAGTGATAAATTAAAGAATATGGACCAATTTCTTTTTTAACATTAAAAGAAAGAATAATGATGTTTAAAAGTTTTAATGTACTTTCAATATGTCATTAAGAAAGCCCAATCAAAACAAATTAAACACATATCGCTTTCTTTGGTTTTATTGTATAGTATCATCTTACAGGAATTACAAATAGTTAGTTATTTTTCAATATTTATGGCCAAACTCCTTGTTTTGTTTTAAATTTAATTAATTAATTAATTAGTTTATTTATTTATTTTGATATTTTTGACAACCTAGAGAGTGGGGAGGGGCAGAGAGAGAGGGAGACAGAGGATCCCAAGCAGGCTCTGCACTAAGAGTGGAGAACCCAACGTGGGGCTCAAACTCTTGAATTGTAAGTTCATGACCTGAGCCGAAGTTGGACATTTAACCGACTAGCTACCCAGACACCCCTTGTTTTAAATTTTAAAACGCTATCCTAATTTATTAGCACTGTGCCCAGTGACAAATTAAGTCATATAATGATACTTTATTTTTTTTATCTTATATTGTTATTTCCCCCACCAGAAAATGAGTTCTATTCAATCAAAAAGAGTGTTTTATTCATCTATTTCAACAAAACTCTGAAATCTAGAAGATATTTAGCTACTGAGGTAAATGAATAAATGAATGAGTAGATGAATAATTGGATAGGTGAATAAATGAACGATTTTGAACAGATATTTCTTTACATTGTTCAATGTGACAAGCATATAGATCCATAGAATAAAACACTATAATATAGTATCTGAAAAAAAGTATGCTTCAACCAAAGAATTGTCATACATGTTTTCACCATTTAGCTAAATTGAATGCCTGTGAATGACCAAAAACACCATTCATCTATGTCTTTACTATAGTGCTCCCATCTTTTTGTAGATATTATTGCTCAGTCCATAATTTAGCACATTATTCTTATATTTTATTTATTTTTAAAGTTTTTATTTATTTATTTTGAAAGAGAGAGAGAGAGCCAGTGGGGGACAGACAGGGAGACAGAATCCCAAGCAGGCTCCACACTGTCAGTGCAGAGCCAGATGTGGGACCTGAACTCACAAACCATGAGATCATGACCTGAGCCAAAGTCAAGAGTCCAAAGCTAATTATCCTGAATCACCCAGGCTCCCCTTAACATATTATTTTTAAAACTCAGCTCCTAGTGAAAACTGGGTGGCTCAGTCAGTTGAGCATCCAACTCTTGATTTCAGCTCAGGTTATGATCTCACTGTTTGGTGAATTCAAGCCCACATGAGGCTCAGTGATTTATGGAGCCTGCTAGGGATTCTCTCTCTCTCTCTCTCTCTCTCTGACCCTCCCCCACTTGTGCTTTCTCTGTCTCTCTCAAAATGAATAAATAAACTTTAAAAAAGTCCCTAATTTCTATGGACACTAAATATGGAATTATTAAAGATTAAAGTGTTACAAATCAAAAAGTTACCTCTAGATAATGTTTTAGAATTAGTCAATGAAATGAATCCAAAGTTAGGACTGAACTTTCTTCTATGCTTTCTGGGTTATAGACTAAAATAAGTATCAAAGAAAGAGGGAAACCACCTTCCAAGATGGACCAGACTCTGAACAACAGTTGCAGGATAAAAATTGTGATCTATCACAAATCCCACTCCCATCCCACTAGTCTCCTTACTGCCCCTCTTACATCTTTGTTTCTGAGAGTGTAGATTAGAGGATTGAGGCTAGGCGTAACAACAGTATAAAAGAGGGCAATGAACTTGCCTTGATCTTGAGAACTTCCTGATGGTGGCTGCAGATATATGCACATGATTGGAATGAAAAAGAGAGACACAACCATAAGATGGGATCCACATGTTCCAAAGACTCTCTGAAGTTTGAGTGATGACTGCATCCTAAACACAGCCAGGGCAATGGCAACATATGAGCTGAGAATCAGGATGAGTGGTATGAGGACGAAAATGGAGCTTGTGGCCAGAAGGGTCAGCTCATTAGCACGGGTATCAACACACGATAATCGCAGCAGTGCTGGAACTTCACAGAAGAAATGGTCCACTTGGCGATGTCCACAGAGGGGGACCCAGAAGGTAAAGGAGGAATGAAGTGCTGAGGCGATAAAGCCACTGACCCAGGAAGCCACAGCCAACAGGTGGCAGAAACGAGGGTTCATGAGCACAGTGTAATGTAGGGGTCTACAGACAGCTGCATAACGGTCATATGACATGACCACCAGGAGGACACACTCTGTGGTTCCCAGTGCAAGGACAAAGTAAAGTTGAATCATGCAACCGGCATAAGAGATGGTCTTTTCTGGGCCCCAGAGATTGACCAGCAACTGAGGGATGGAGCTGGTGGTGTAGCAGAGATCCAGAAAAGAGAGGTTTGAGAGGAAGAAGTACATGGGAGTGTGGAGATGGGCGTCCAGGCATGACAAGACAATGATAAACAGGTTGCCTATCAATGTCGTCAAGTAGAACATCAAGATAAGCACAAAGAGAACTACTTCCAGATGAGGCCAATGTGAAAAACCCAGTAGAATAAAGTAGCCTTCAGAACTTTCATTTTTCCCCATCATCATTCATTTTTTCCAGTACCTGAAGAAAGAACCATAAACTCAAAGGCTGATAACTCAAAGGTTGTTAAACACTGGTCAGTAGTGTGGGGAAAACCTATGCCGTTTCCAAAATGCTCTTGTTTCAGTAACATTTTTATAGTTTTGTTTTTATTTTTCATTCACATATTTCTTCCTGTTGTAGATAAAATCAATAACTTCTGAAGTGAATGAGTTCTTTTTATGAATCACTAAATTGCTATTGGATAAATAAAGATTAAAGATTAAGTTCCATAGCCAGGAAGACCATCTTCATGAAAAATAATCTTTTTAACAAAAAAACCTTTCAATTTATTCCTCTTTTATGTATTTTCAGGCCATTTCCAATTTTGTGGTTACAAAGAAAGGAATATCTCTACTCTTAATAATCTTACATATAAATGAGAGCCTACCATGAGATGAAAAACAACTGAGTACCAACTTTAAAATGTTAATATTTGGTGAAAAAAATAAATTTCAATTGCATTATGATTACAGGAAGAAAATATTCTTATTCATTTATGTATGCTAACGACTTATTTTTAGACAAAAAAGAAATAGCATCAACTGGAAGTATAAACAAAGGCTCACGTGTTCACACATACATCCCAAAATGAGTATTCACACTATGAGCTAAACTAAAGGTCTTAATACTAATTGAGACGTGAAATAAGGAGGATTCAGTGATGGAATACTTCCAACCATAAATGAGACTAGAACTAACTTTGAAAGACCAAAATGAAATTACAGAATTGAAGAAAATTGCAGAGGAAGAAAAAGGAAAAGGGAAGGTGTTTAGAGCAGGAAGCTGGACAGGAACCTGTGGTTCTTGGGACTAAATGTGAATCCCAGGCTGTGAGGCTCGGGCAAGAGCTGGAAAGACAGTTTCCACAAAATTTCACATGCTTTAGGACAGCAGCTAAGACATTTGAACTCTAAGTCATAATTTATAATTATTCCACATTTTTAGGTTTTCTACAATTTCAAATTGAACTTCTGAATAGAAAACTCACTGATTTTTAATAGGCAAAGATATGTGAATATTGCATAAAATCCATTTGTAAGTTTCTTTTATACTTGATCTTTTGTGCTTGTTTATTTTTGTGAAAAATAAAGTTTAGGAACTCCAATGTGTATTAATAATTTGGTTTTCATTTGCTTGTTTTCTCTTGTGTGTTACCAATCTTTCATAGAAAATACTAACACTTTATAATTGTTGCTAAAAGATATAGTAACCCACATTTACATGTTCCCAAATAGCTTTGCCCCAACACATCTCCCCTCACCCTCTGACAGAAGACAGCAATCATAAATTCAGGCAGAAGAGACCCACATACAGTCTTTTGAAGGACTTTAACTAGCTCAAATATTATAATATTAGCATTTTTAAAAGATGTAAGGGATGTCTAATTGGTCAAACTACAGCTGGAGAGACAGGAACATTTAATGTGGCCCAAAATTATTAAGATCGATTCACAAATATATCTATACACCATTTTATATTATTCGTAATGTAAGTGTCATTAACCTCATGAGGGATGGTGGAAATTTATCAAGGGATTTTTTTCTTATTTTCCTAAAATGAGAGGCAATACACCACAAAATATTTTAACTCAAATGTTGTGGGTATTTCCTCTGAGGTAGTCAAAAGTGTCTTGCCTTACAAAGAAAGCTGTCTGAATTCCTTTGTACATTAATTAAAAGAAAGCAGCAGTTGTGTAACATTTAACTGCAATACCAGCCATTGTTTAGCATTCTCCTAGAAGTGAAAAGGAATAAGAGATAAGGGACAAACTATCCAGAATTCGTAAAAAGAGAAATTTAGAGATTTATGTCTTGATTTTCTTCTTAGAGGAAAAGAGGGAATGAAGGCCCTCTAAAGGTAGCTTTAGAATTGTGGAATAAAGTATCTTCTATTCTTTGAAGTCAAACATCATGGGAAAAATGGGTGGCTTAGCGCTCTCTTTTAACCCCAGTGTCACTAACAGACATTCTCCTAATTCCTTTCATGTCTGTGTCTTTGAACTAAACCTAGCTCTTATCCAGGGCTCTCTCAGCTTTTCCATACTGACCTTCATATATTTGTCCCTCTCCCCACTGTTCTCTTCGTGCTCTATGCTTTACCATTTACAAAGCAATCAAGCTCTCTGGATATCATGCAACCTGAGACTATCGACCTAACTGACTTCCTGTACCAACTGTGCTAATGTTCAAAATCTAACCATGGAAAGCAGAATCTAAAACAAACTGTGGCTATCACTGTCACAGAAAAGAAAGGCTGAGCTTGTCAAGAAGATGTGCTTTGAGCAGAATGCAAGAATTCTTTAGGGCATTTAAGGTGTCAGGGGATGGAACCCTCATCCCAGAGCAAATAGGGCCTTTAAGGAAACAAAAAGAATAATGTGACTTTCTTTCCTTGACTGGGACCATGGGGAAGACAAATCCCATAATTGCAATTAATACCCTTCAAGGA
The DNA here is from genome assembly GCF_014898765.1 of Herpailurus yagouaroundi. Taxonomy (NCBI): domain Eukaryota; kingdom Metazoa; phylum Chordata; class Mammalia; order Carnivora; family Felidae; genus Herpailurus; species Herpailurus yagouaroundi. The sequence goes on along the minus strand of NW_024412450.1, from coordinate 1,558,484 downwards.
ACTGTCCAGGTTAGAGCAGTGTAATATTCACAAGAAGAAAACTCTTCACAGAAATTCCTTCAACATGATGTTGTCCTTGTACTGGGACACCACAGAACTTATTACCAACCAGTGGGGTAAAGTTACTTTGAATTGTATTGTCAATGAAAGGAATGGGTTCTGCTGATTCACCTGATTTTTCCCCTGCCCCCCATGGCGGTAAAGCCCAAATTTGAGGGACTATTGGTTAGAAGTAGGGGAGATTCAGGAGCCATGAAACAGAAAAGATGGAATACATTAAAACTCACCTTTTCATTATTAACCTGGTGCTTTTTGAGAGTGGAACTACACCTTTTATGCTTTCCTGATTGTCTTATAGAATCAATTACAAGTTTATGCCTAAAAAAGTTTAGAAAATCTATGTAAGAGTATTTATAGCCCTAACTCCACTCCTTCCCTCAGCTTAGTAGACAGCTGCCATATCTATTCTCACTCCAACAGAATTCTGGTATTTCATTCTCTGGAGAGGTCTCTAAACTGCAGGTTGCTAGCCACATACCTTAATTAAACCCTAAACCTAGCACTAACCCTAACCCCAAACCATAATTCCTAATCCCTAATTAAAATCCTAACCCAAACCTAATCCCTAGAGAGGTCTTTGATCTACAGGATACCAGCCACATAATATAACTCTGGGGTTAACACTAACACCTTCCATAAACCTAGCCCTAAACCTTACCCTACTCCTAGATATGAGGGGGTAAAATGTGGTATATATAGATACAATGGAATATTACTCAACCACAAAAAGAATGAAACCTGGCCATTTGCACAGGATGGAGCTAAAGTATTATGCTGAGTGAAGTAAGTTTATTAAAGAAAAACAAATACCAGATGATTTCACACATATGTGGAATTTAATAAACAAAACCAACAAGCAATGGAAGAAAAAAGAGAGAGGTAAATGAAGAAACAGACTCTTAACTATAGAGAACAAACTGAGGGTTATCAGAGGGAAGGTGGGTGGGGAATTGGTTAAATGGGTGATGGGGATTAAGGAGGGCACTTTTTGTGATGAGCTCCTGGTGTTGTACAGAAGTGTTGAATCACTAGCTGCTACACCTGAAACTAATATTACACTGTATGTTAACTGGAATTTAAATAAAACTTTCAAAATTGAAAATAATCCAAATATTTTCAAACCTTTTATATTGAACATTAAGGTGATCTCTACCAATTTTGTTTATTATCTCAAAAATCTTCCATTAACAACATTCCTTGGCTTCCCATTAAAATCCCTCTGTCAGGAAGGGATTTTTGTTTCCTAATAACTAATCACACTGCTAATGCTATGGCCTGTTTTCTGTATTGCATGCCGACTCATCTGAGTCTAGCAAGAGTCACAGATACTCATTTATTTTTATTTTTTATTAAATATAATTTATTGTCAAATTGGTTTCCTTACAGCACCCAGTGCTCATTCCAACAGGTGCCCTCCTCAATGCCCATCACCCACTTTCCCCTCTCCCCGCCCCCATCAACCCTCAGTTTGTTCTCAGTATTTAAGAGTCCCTTATGGTTTGCCTCCTTCCCTCTCTGTAACACCCGCACCACCCCCACCCCGTTCCTCTCCCCCATGGTCTTCTGTTAAGTTTCTCAGGATCCACATATGAGTGAAAACATGGTATCGGTCTTTCTCTGCCTGACTTATTTCACTTAGCATAATAGTCTCCACTTCCATCCATGTTGCTACAAATGGCCAGATTTCATTCTTTCTCATTGCCAAGTAGTTTCCATTGTATGTATAAACCACATCTTCTTTATCCGTTCGTCAATTGATGGAAATTTAGGCCCATTCCATAATTTGGCTATTGTTGAAAGTGCTGCTATAAACATTGGGGTACAAGAGCCCCTATGCATCCACACTCCTGTATCCCTTGGGTAAATTCCTAAAAGTTTTAAGTTTGTATCTCCCTTATTCCCTCCAAACTCTAGCAGTGCTGTGGTTCTACAATGAGCTAAATTTATATCACTTGTCTTTCACATTTGAACTCTGTCTGTGAACATTTGGCTTTATATACTGGCTTCCAATTTTACACTGGTTCTTCATGCCCTCCCTAATAAAGATAGCAAACACTTATAGTGCACTTAATAGGAGTTAGACTATTTAAATTTTTTTTAATGTTTATTTATTTTTGAGACAGAGACAGAGTATGAATGGGGGAGGGTCAGAGGGAGAGGGAGACACAGAATCTGAAGCAGGCTTCAGGCTCTGAGCTGTCAGCACAGAGCCCGATGCGGGGCTCGAACCCACGGACTGTGAGATCATGACCTAAGCCGAAGTCGGATGCTTAACCTACTGAGCCACCCAGGTGCCCCGGAGTTAGACTATTTTAAACACTTTACATATATTGACCCTTTTGATTCCCACTGTTACCCTACAAGGAAGGCTAGTCTAATTATCAACTTCTCGAGATGAGGAAATTGAGGTTCAGAGAACTTAAGTCACTCATCCACTACCACAATGTGAGCATGGGAGGCAGCATTTAAAACCAAGTATGCTGGCCCCAAAGTTAGAACTCTTTGTCGCTTTGATGTAATATTAAAGTTCAGCCGCACACATTTTGCAAATATATGTGAGAGATAAACCACTGCCATACAAAGCCATGTTCCATTAACCTAAACCATTAGAGTCTCTTGTGATTTTATAGAGAAAATATGTTATATTCTGTTTGTATAAGTATAGGAAAGTGCAATATATTTTGTTATGTATGTTACATTAAGATTACACAATATTAATCTCAAAATTTATTTTATTATAGAATTTAATCATTTTTAAAAATATTTTAAAACTTCCAAACTCATTCTATTAGGCCATGATTACCTTGATTCAAAACCAGACAAAGACCCCACTAAAAAGAATTACAGACCAATATCTCTGATCAACATCAATGCACAAATTCTCAACAAGATACTAGCAAACCATTTCCAGCAATACATGAAAACAATTATTCACCATTATCAATGGTATTTATTCCTGGGCTGCAGGGATGTTTCAATATTTACAAAGGAATTAACGTGACACATCACATTAATAAAATAAAGGTTAAGAACTACATGATGTTCTCAATAGATGCAGAAAAATATTTGACAAAATACAGCATCCTTTCTGGATAAAAACCCTCAAGAAAGTGGGGATAGAAGGAACATACCACAACATGATAAAGGTCATATACAAAAGACCCACAGCTGATATCATTCTCAGTGGGAGAAATCTGACAGCTTTCCCCCTCAGTCCAGGAACACGACAAGGATATCCAACTCACCACTTTTATTCAACATACTACTGGAAGTCTTGGCCTCAGAAATCAGACAACAACAACAGCAAAAGTAATAAAAGGCATCCAAATCCAGCAAGGATGAAGTCAAACATTCACTCTTTGCAGATCACATGACACTCCACCTAGAAAACCTGAAAGACTCCACCAAAAACCTGCTCTAATGGATACATGAATACAGCAAACTAGCAGGATATAAAATCAACATAGAGAAATCAGTTCTATTTCTATAAGCAGTAGAAAGAGAAATAAAGGAATTGATCCATTTAAAATTACACCAGATAAGGGGTGCCTCAGTGGCTCAGTCAGTTAAGCATCTGATATTTGGTTTTGGCTCAGATCATCGTCTTGCATTTTGTCGGCTTGAGCCCTGCAGCAGGCTCTGTCCTACCAGTGCAGAGTCTGCTTGGGATTCTCCTTCTCCTTCTCTCTCTGCCCCTCCCCCACTTGCTAACTCTGTCTCTCTTGAAATAAATAAATACATGTAAAAACAATTAAAAAATAAAAAAATTACACCAAACCCATAAAATACCTAGTACTAAGCCTAACCAAAGAGGTAAAAGATATGCACTCTGAAAACTCTAGAAAGATTATGAAAGAAATTGAAGAAGGCAAAAAGAAATGGAAATACAGTCCATGCTCATGGATTGGAAAAACAAATATTGTTAAAATGTCAATACTACCCAAAGCAATCTATGCATCCAATGCAATCCATATCAAAATACCACCAGCATTCTTCACAGAGCTAGAACAAGCAAACCTAAAATTTGTACGGAACCATAGAAGACCCCAAATAGCCAAAGTAATGTTGAGAAAGAAAACCAGTTAGAGGCATCACAATTCCAGACTTCAAGCTGTCTTATAAAACTGTAATCATCAAAATAGTATGACACTGGCACAAAAAGAGACACTTAGATCAATGGAATTGGATAGAGATCCCAGAAACAGACCTACAAATGTATGGCCAGCTAATCTTCAACAAAGCAGGAAAAAATATCCAATGGGGAAAAAAAACAATCTTTTCAGCAAATGGTGTTGGGAAAACTGGACAGTTGCAGGCAGAAAAATGAACCTGGACTACTTGCTTACAACGTACACCAAAAGAAATTCAAAATGGATGAAAGACTAAATGTAGGACCAAAACCATCAAAATCCTATAGGAGGAAACAGGCCACAATCTCTTTGTCTTTGGCCACAGCAACTTCTTACTTGAAATATCTCCAGAAGCATGGAAACAAAACCAAAAATGAACTACTGGGACTTCATTAAGATAAAAAGCTTCTGGACATGAAGGAAACAATCAACAAAACTAAAAGGCAACTGATGGAATGGGAGAAGATATTTACAAATGACATAATGGATAAAGGGTTAGTATCCAAAATCTATAAAGAACTTATAAAACTCAAATCCCAAAATCATCATCATCATCATCATCATCATCATCATCCAGCGAAGAAATGGGCAAAAGACATGAACACTTTTCCAAAGAAGACATTCCAATGGCTCACAGATACATGAAAAGATGCTCAACATCACTTATCATCAGGGAAATACAAATCAACACCACAATGAGATACCACCTCACACCTGTCAGAATGGCTAAAATTAAAAACTCATGCAATAACAGATGCTGGTGAGGATGCGGAGAAAAGAGAATACTTTTGCACCATTGGTGGGAATCAAACTGGTGAAGACAATCTGGAGAACAGTATGGGGGTGCTTCAAAAAATTTAAAAAAGTATATTTTAAATTAAAAGTAGCAATTGCACTGCTATGTATTTATCCAAAGGATACATGAATGCGATTCAAAGGAGGCACATGCATTCCCATGTTTATAGCAGTGCTATCAACAATAGCCATGTCATGGAAAGACCCCAAATGTCCACCAACTGACAAATGGATAAAGAAGATGTTGTATATACACACAAGGGAATATTACTCAGCCATCAAAAGAATGAAATCTTGCCATTTGCAACAATGCAGATGGAGCTAGAATGAATTGTGCTAAGCAAGGTAAGTCAGAGAAAGACAAATATCATATGATTTCACTCATATATAGAATTTAAGAAACAAAACAGATAAAAATAGAAAAGGGAAGGAAAAATAGGGTAAAAACAGAGAGGAAGGCAAGGCATAAGAGGCTCATATACAGAGATCTAAGGTTTGCTGGAGGGCTTGGAGGGATGGACTAAATGGGTGATGACATTAAGGAGGGCACTTGTTGGGGTGAGCCCTGGTTGTTATATGTAAGTATGAATCACTAAATTCTATGCCTGAAACCATTATTACACTATAAGTTAACTAACCTAGATTCAAATGTTTAAAAATTGTATTTTATATAGTTTTATATACATATATGACATTTATATAATGTTACAAAAACATTACATAATAACATACAAGCATTGTATAATAAATATTATATTACATATAAATATATAAACATTATATAATAATACATGCTCAAATATGTGCAATATATGCATATATAAATATAAACATTATATAAAGTTTATATATGTATATGAAATAAAGTTCACATTATAATTACTCTTGATCACCTGTAGAAGAGTCACCTGTTCCAAACTTCTCTATCCCTGATACCTTTCATGAGTAAGTACCCCCTTTGAAATACTTTGACTGTTTCTTTTGGCATTTAACTATTTCCAAATAACACACTCAAACTGCTAATTATTATTTTGTTTAGATAATATCTACTAAATCCAACCTGAGGAGGCCTATCACCTTCTTCTCCTTTATGTATCTGTAATTAATTAACAAGCACACTTACTCTCCTCAGTGACAACATCCTCCTGCTCATGGGTGCCATCATGGAACCTCCCTCCCATAATCATCATCCTAAAATCATTTTCCATTTTTTTTCTGTAGTAGTCTGTGTTAGTGGATCCCATGCCTTCTTCTTTCTGGTGAAGCGCATTCTCTTTTGGTGATTTTCTTAGCTGTGACAAATATAGTTTTATTCCATGAGTGTCTGATTGAGAGAAGTGGTTTCCATTTGTGCACTGATCCTGGCTTCCTGATCAACGGATTGCAGACAGAACAATATGTTCTTGAGTTCAGTAAACCTGGTGACAGCTTACCATTTCTGCCAGTAATTCTCCTGCCAACATGACATCACCAAAGAGTTACAGCAATCTTCCAGTAATGGAACCCATAGACATAGAGATCTACTCTATAAAGAACTCAAAATTTGGGGTGACTGGGTGGCTCAGTTGGTTAAGCATCTGACTTCGGCTCAGGTCATTACCTCACAGTTGGTTAAGCATCTGACTTCGGCTCAGGTCATTACCTCAGTTTGTGAGTTTGAGCCCCACGTCCAGGCTCTGTGCTGACAGTTCAGAGCCTGGAGTCTGCTTCAGAGTCTGTCTCTCCCTCTCTCTCTGACCCTCCCCCACTCACACTGTGTCTCTGTCTGTCTCTCTTTGGAGAATAAATCAACATTAAAAAAAAAGAATTCAAAGTTTAAGGAAATTTGATGTGCTGTGGGAAAACACAGAAAAACAAGTCAAAAATCAGCAAAACACCATATTAACAAAATAAAATTAACAAACAGATATATATTGTTAAAAGAACCAAACAGAAATTCTGTAGGTGAAGAATACAATAAATGAAATGAAATATGCAATAGAGAGTATTTACATCAGATAGATCAAAGAGAAGGAAGAGGGAGCGCCTGAGTGGCTCAGTCAGTTGGGTGTCTGGCTTCAGCTCAGGTCATGATCTCAGGGTTCATGAGTTGAGAGGCCCCTGTGCTGACATCTCAGAGCCTGGAGCCTGCCTCAGATTCTGTGCCTCCCTCTCTCTCTCTGCCCCTCCCCTGCTTGTGCTTTGTCTTTCTCTCTCTCTCGAAAATAAATAAACAGTGAAAAATTTAAAAAAAGAGAGAGAAGGAAGAATCTGTGATTTGGAAGGTAAAAAGTTTGAATTTACTGAGTTAGAAAAGAATAAAGAAAAAAGAATGAAAAAGGGTGATGAATGCCAGTGATCTATGGGATGCCATCAAATGAAACAATGTGCAAATTAATGCAGTTCCAGAAAGATAAGAGAGGGCGAAGGGAGAAGAAACCTTATTTAAAAAAAAATAATGGCTGAGAAATTCTTAAACCTGGGGAGAGATTTGAATATCCATATTCAATAGGCTAATGTATCACCCCATAATTTCCATACAAAACTATCTTCCCTGGGTCACTGGGGTGACTCAGTCAGTTGAGCACCTGGTTCTTAATTTTGGCTTGGATCATGATCCCAGTGCCATGGGATCAAGACTCGAGTCAGGCTTTGCACTGGGCATGGAGTCTGCTTAAGATTCTCTCCCTCTCTATTCATGCCCCTCTGCCCTTCCTGTACTCTCTCTGAATTACTTTTTAAAGTTAAAAAAACTATCTTCTCCCAAACACATTATAATACAACTGTCCAAAATAAAAGACAAATAGAGAATCCTAAAAGCAGCAAGGAAAAAAAAAAAAGATGGTAACCTACAAGAGAAATCTGAAGATTTCTCACCAGAAAGTCTGTAGGCCAGGAGAGAACAGGATAATATCGTCAAACTGCTGAAAGAAAGAAAAAAAAAGCTAAAGAATACTCTATCCATCAAAGTTATCCTTTAGAAAGAGAGAGGTGAAGAATTCCAGAAAAACAAAAGCTGAGGGAAATCATCACCATGAGACTTGTTTTCCAGATGAAAATTATTCAAGCTAAAGTACAACAATACTAATTAGTAACATGAAAAGGGGTCCCACACGGTGGAGAAGTAGGGGGATCCATACTTCCTGCTTCTCTCAAACAAAGAAGTGCAGAAGCCAAAGGACTTTGAACATCAGAGCCTGGGAGGAAAAGAGACTGAATCTACCAGGAAGAAAATGGGAAAGCTGGAAAAAACATAGGTGGCTGACTGCAAACTGGGGGACATAAAAAAAAAAAAAAGGCCGTGTGGGCACGGATGGGACCCCCTCTGGGGGAGAGACAAGAGAAGAGAAAGAGCAGCTAGGGAAGTGTAGGACCATATCTGGACAGGAGAAACACCTTGGACTGAGACGGAGAGGGATCCAATCTCTAACTGCAGGGCTCTCTTCGGACTGGGGCCGGCTCCCTGTTCATACACCTGAGAAGGAGGAGTGCCAAGGCCTGTGTGCAGTGGTAGGTCAGGGACTCAGTCCACAGTTGGAGAAAGTGGTTCCCTCCCTAGAGGGCTGTGCAGTAGTACAAAGGCTGCCTGCATCACCACTCCTGGGCTCAGTGGGTGGGCCAAGGGCGCAGTCCTCAGGAGGGAAAGGCAGACGTCTCCCTGGAGTGCGAGTGCTGTAGGAAAAGACAAAACCTGCCTGCATCTGCCACCCTGGGGGCTTGTGGTGAGGTTGGCAGTGGCATAGTCTAGAGTAGAAGGAGGCGGCCATCTCTCTGGAGTGCTGTGGGAAAAGACAAAGCCTGCCTGTATCTGCCCGCATCCACAAGGGTGGTAGCTCAGTCTGCAGTAGGAGAAGGCTGTCCTCCCTGAAGTGTAGCGGCACAGACAAAGCCAACCAGGACCACATATCAGGTGGCACTGACAGGCACTTCCCCAGTGCCAGAGAGCATGGAGTGGGACTTTAATCCTAGCCAAGCGCAGGGTCAGGGGAGTTGGCGGAGCAAGAAGGACCACCCCGTCTGCACCCATGGCACAGTGAGGCCAACTCAAACAGAATCCACTGGGTCCCTGTCCATGGAGAAGAGACTGGGTGATCACCATTCCCCACCCCCCCCCCACCAAGGCGGGGCCTCAGGGATCACTCCCAGGGCCCATAGGGAAAGTGGGTCCAGACTACACCAAACCACGCCACTTAGCACTGGGTAACTGTGTATCTATCGGAGCTGGACAGACCCTGCGGACAGCTCATCCCAACAAGCACTGCAGCATTGCTTGGATTAACTCTAGGTCAGTCCTGGCTAGAAAAATATATTCTCCACCCCCCCCCCCCTTCTTATCTCTTCCCTCCCCTAGGCTGGTTACTCTGGTTATTGGTTTGTCTAAACAGACATATTTAATCCATTGTCTTGACACATGTTCTACACCTCCTTCTTTACACTCCTTTATCTCTCTCTGGAATAATCAAGCCATATAGTTTCTCTGTCTGGGTAACTTTATCTTTGTTTCGTTTTTCCCACCTCCTTCTTTATTTTCCTTTCTCTCTCTGCATTAAGCCTTTTAGTCTCTCTGCCTAGTCAATGTTTATTTTTTTTCTTTTTCCCCCCACTCCTGTCATTTCTCTTTTTGTATCTGCTCTTCCATTAGCACTGCCTCCACCCTCTTCCTTACATGTAGTTGGTGTTTTGGGGCTTTTTCTTTTTAGTCTTTAGCTTTTTGTTTGTTTGTTTTCGTTTATTTATTTGCAAGCATTTGCATGTTTTTCCTCCTGTTTGTCTATCTGTTTTCCTTTACAGGGCAACTCCAAGGAACAAATCAAAGCATACCTGGTGGAGGGTCTAAAATATCACTAGAGTATGGTAATAAAATAACGAAAGTTACAATGACAGAGAGCAAGTAACAGTCTCTGGAAAAACACTTTCTGAAGGGCCAGGCCCTGGACAGTGTATGACCCTCCTTTAATATAGCAGTGTTTGCAGGTACAGAGCACACAACAAGCTTTTGAAAGCATGAGGACAGAAAACTAGCCAAAATGACAAAACGGAAGAATTCTCCTCAAAAGAAGTCCAGGAAGTAGCAACAGCTAATTAATTGATCAAAACCGATTAAGCATTGTAACTGAATAAGAATTTAGAGTAATAGTCATAAAATTGCTGTGCTTTTTATGCTTTTAAAAAAGCATAGAGGACAGCAGAGAACCTATTGATATGGAGATCAAGGGACTAAAAAATAGTCATGATGAATTAAAAAATGCTATAAGTGAGGTGTAAAATAAAACAGAGGCAACCGCAGCATGGACTCAAGAGGCAGAGGGGAGAATAGGTGAATTAGAAGATAAAATTATGGAAAAAGAGGAAGCTGAGAAAAAGAGAGATAAAAAAAATCCAGGAGTATGAGGGGAGAATTAGAGAACTAAATGATTCAATCAAATGGAACAATATATGTATCATAGGAATTCCAGAAGAAGAAGAAGAAGAAGAAGAAGAAGAAGAAGAAAAAGAAGAGGAGGAGGAGGAGGAGGCGGCGGCAGTGGAAGAGGAGGAGGAGGAAGAGAAAGAGAGAGAGAAAGGGGCTGAAGGTGTACTTGAACAAATCATAGCTGAGAACTTCCCTGATCTGGGGAAGGAAACAGGCATTGAAATCCAAGAGGCACAGAGAACTCCCTTCAGACATAACTTGAATCAATCTTCTGCATGACATATCATAGTGCAGCTGGAAAAATACAAGGATAGAGACAGAATTCTAAAAGCAGATAAACGGACCCTAACATACAAAGGTAGACACATAAGGGTAGTAGCAGACCTATCTACTAGAAACGTGGAAGGCCAGAAAGGAATGGCAGGAAATCTTCAATGTGATGAACAAAAAAATATGCAGCTGAGAATCCTTTATCCAGCAAGTCTGTCAGTCACAATAGAAGGAGAGATAAAGTTTTCCCAAACAAACAAAAACTGAAGGAATTCATCACCACTACACCAGCCCTACAAGAGATCCCAGGGGGGATTCTGTGAGTGAAATGTTGCAAGGACCACAAAGTACCAGAGACATCACTAAAAGCATGAAACCTACAGATATCACAATGACTCTAAATCCATATCCTTCAATAATAACACTGAATGTAAAGGGACTAAATGCCCCCACCAAAAGACATAGGGTATCAGAATGGATAAAAACAAGACCCATCAATTTGCTGTCTACAAGAGACTCATTTTAGTCCTGAAGACACCTTCAGATTGAAAGTGAGGGGATGGAGAACTATCTATCATGCTACTGGAAGTCAAAAGAAAACTGGAGTAGCCATACTTATATCAGACAAACTAGGCTTTAAATTAAAGTCTGTAACAAGAGATGAAGAAGGGGATTATATCATAATTACAGGGTCTATCCATCAGGAAGAGCTAACACTTATAAATGTCTATATGCTGAATACAAGAGCTCCCAACTACATAAAACGATTAATCACAAACATAAGCAACCTTATTGATAAGAATGTGGTAATTGCAGGGGACTTTAATACCCCACTTACAACAAGGGATAGATCGTCTAGACAATAAAGAAACAAGGGCCCCGAATGATACATTGGATCAGATGGACTTGACAGATATATTTAGAACTCTGCATCCCAAAGCAAGAGAATATACTTTCTTCTCAAGTGCACATGGAACATGCTCCAAGATAGATCACATACTAGGTCACAAAACAGCCCTTCATAAGTATACAAGAATTGAGATCATACCATGCATACTTTCAGACCACAATGCGATGAAGCTTGAAATCAATCACAGGAAAAAGTCTGGAAAAGCTCCAAAAGCATAGGGGTTAAAGAACACCCTACTAAAGAATGAATGGGTCAACCAGACAATTAGAGAAGAAATTAAAAATATATGGAAACAAATGAAAATGAAAATACAGCAACCCAAACGTTTTGGGATGCAGTGAAGGCAGACCTGAGAGGAAAATACATTGCAATCCGGGCCTAACTTAAGAAACAAGAAAGATCCCAAATACAATATCTAACAGCACACCTAAAGGAACTAGAAACAGAACAGCAAAGACCCCCCAAACCCAGCAGAAGAAGAGAAATAATAAAGATCAGAGTGGAAATAAACAATATAGAATCTAAAAAAAACTGTAGAGCAGATCAATGAAACCAAGAGTTGGTTTTTTGAAAAAATAAACAAAATGGATAAACCTCTAGCCAGGCTTCTCAAAAATAAAAGAGATAGAACACAAATAGATAATTAGTAACATGAAAACATGTGAAAATTTGCAGCACACTCACAAAGGTAAATATATACTAAAATTCAGAATATTCTAATACTGTTATATGGGGGTGTTATTAACCACTTAACTATAGTATAAAGACTAAAAGACAATTGATTTAAAAATAAATATAGCTACCCTAACTTGTTAATAAACACAATCAAAGTCAATAATTTGTGACATTCAGCATAAAAGGAAAGAAAAGAAAAGTGGTAAAGGGTTTTCTACAATTGATGTTGCTACCAGCATAAAGTAGAATGTTCCATATTATATATACACGCATATATATTTATATAATATTTATGTACATACATATTATGATTTATGTAAGCTACCTAGTAACTACAAAGCAAAACCTATACTAGGTTTCCAATAGATCCAATAGATAAAGAGAAGGGATTCAAAGCATATCACTATGGAAAATCATCAATTCACAAAGGAAGGCTGCAAGAGAGGAAGAAAGGACCAAGATAATTGCAAAACAGCTGGAAAACAGTTAATGAGATGGCATTAGTAATATATTACTAATCAATCATTATTTTGAATGTAAATTAATTAAATTCTGCAGTCAAAAGATACAGAATAGCTGCATGGGTTTAAAAAACAAGATACAGAAATAGGCAGCCCAGAAAAAACTCACTACAACTTTAAGGGTACACAGACTTGTGAGAGGATGGAAAAAGATATTTCACACAAAAGATAACCAAAAAAAGCAGTATATATTGATATCACAAAAATATAAGCTTTAAGCTAAAAATTATCAAAAGAAAAAAGAAGGTCATTATATAATGATAAACAACCGATTAATCAGAAAGATATACAAATTGTAATAGGTGTACATCAGAGCACCTAAATATATAAAGTACATACTAACAGAACTTACAGAAGAAATTAAAGAGCAATATGATAATATTGGGAAATTTAATTTCCCATGGTCAGCAATGGTTAGATCATCAGACAGAAAATCAATAAGGAAACAATGATTTTAACACATTAGACTAAATGGACATAACAGATATACACAGAACATTTCATTCAGCACAACAAAACACACTCTTCTCAAGTTGAGATGGAATATTTTCTAGGACAGATCATACAGTAGGACAAAAGCAGGTCTCAACAAATTCAAGAAGATGGGAATAATATCAAGTATATTTACTGATGACAATGGTATAAAAATAAAAATCAATAACAGTAGGAAAGCTGGAAAACTCACAACTACATGGAGATTAAACAACACACTGCTGGATCAAATGGATCCATTAGATTGAAGAAGATATCAAAGGGAAATTAAAAAAAAATATCCTAACACACAAAAAAGTGGGTATGTACATACCAAACCTTATGTAGTAAGAGCAGTTCTAAGAAGTTTATAAGAATAAATGTATACCTCAAGAAAAAAAATCTTGAATAAAAAACCTAAATATATACCTCAAGGAACTAGAAAAAAGAACAAAATAAGCAGAGAGTTAACAGAAGGAAGGAAATAAAATAAAAAATAGAGCAGAAGTAAGTGAAATAGAGAACAGGAAAACAACATAAAAGATTAACAAAACCATGAGTTGGTTCTCTGAAAAGACAAAATTGACAAACCATTAGCTATATTAACTGAGAGAGAGGATCCTAATAAAGAAAATTATAAATGAAAAGGAGTCATTCAGCTGATGCCACAAAAATATAAAGGATCATAAGGGACTATTACAAACAATTTTACACCAACAAATTGGACAACCTGGAAACATACAATCTCCAAGATTGAATAATGAGGAAACAGAAAATCTGAGTGAAATAACATGATTGGAAGCCCTAGCCAAGGCAATAAGACAAGAAAAAGAAATAAAAGGAATCCAAATCAGACAGGAAGAAGTAAAATTATCTGTTTGCAAATGACATTATTATGTATACAGAAAATCCTAAACGTTCTACTGCTCCTTTTTTTGGAACTAACAAACAAATTCAGTGAAGTTTCAGGATACAAAATCAACATACAAATATCAGTTGCATTTCGATGCACCAACAGCGAATTACAGGAAAAAAACAAAACAATAATCCCATATACAATAGCATCAAAAGGAATAAAATAATTGAAAATAAATTTAACCAATGTAAATCATTTTCACACTGAAAACTCTTAAGACATTGATGAAAGAAATTGACAAAGACACAAATAAGTGGAAAAACATGTCTTGCTCATGGATCAAAAAAATAATAAAGTTAAAATGTTCATAATACCCAAAGCCATCTATAGATTTAATACAATCTCCCCCCTAAATTCCAATGGCATTTTTCATAGAAATGGAAAAAACAATTCCAAAATTTGTATGAAATCTCAAAAAACCCTGAAGAGCTAAAGCAATCCTAAGAAAGAAGAACAAACTATAGTCATCATATTCCTTGATTTCCAACTATATTATAAAGTTACATGGTTTTGATTATTATTCCAAGAGAATCAGTATGTGTACAGACTTATCTTGTACTAATCATACATTTATTTATTTATTTATTATTTTTTTTTTTTTACTAATCATACATTTAAAAAAAAAGGAAAATTTGGTAGACGACTTACAAATTTGGAAGACAAATATTCCTAACGTGAATATGAAGCTCTAACACATTTTTAGATAATCCATGAGGTTTTCAGTATTGTATGGTGGGGGTGGGTGGAATTGGAGCAAGAGAAGGCTCTACAATAGGTCCAGGCTGTGGTGCGAGAATCATCAAATGACAGCTATGACTAGGAAGACCATATTGTCTCAGTTTACACAATTTTCAATAATGTTCCCTTTTCTGTTCAGAAGTATCCTAATTTAGCTAATAAATTATATGGTCATGCTGACTGTGTCCTAGAAGTTACAAGCCCACTAGCATCTGTGGAACAAGAACGCTGTGTGGAGTTTCTGCCAAGCTCCAGTAGGGAAATGGGAATGCATGCTGACAACAATTCTCTACGTGAAAGGGGCATCTAACTTACTGTTCATCTCTGCTCAAAGAAGTTGATTATAGGCCACAAAGTAACTAGATAGCTCAATCTGCCTATCATGAAATGATTGATATGTGATCTACCAAAATCATAAAGTTGGACACTCTGGGGGACATTTCATATTTAAATATGAATGTCACCCATAGGACCAGGCCTGAACAGAAGTCACATGTAATTCATTTGGGGGTGGTTCTTCACCCACTTTTATACATAAGCAAAATGCATGTGCTAGGCTCAGAGCCTTGTGTTGTCTTACAGACTTACTCCTTCTCCCTCAACCCAAACACACAGGTTTAGGAGACATTCCCTGTGGTGTGAGAAGTTCTCTATTAAAAGTGGATGTAGGATTGAAATGTCCAGACTTGGTTAAAATTGAGACAACATCAAAATAGACTGGTACTGAATCTAAGATTTGGCCTTGCCACCATTTCATTCTTCTTGAATACACACCTACCCACAATGCACAAATTACAAAATAAAGCACAATACCATCAATAGAGCAGAAACATCATGTTTACTCCTGCCCAATTACAGTAACCCTTCTCAGAGATGATCACTATTATTAAATTCATTTTATATTTATCGTATGTATGTATGTATGTATATTATTGTTCTTTACAATTTAATACATATTAATGTATCATTATTGAAGTACATGGCAATATACATATTTTTCTGCAGCTTGTTTTTTCAAGCCCTGTTACACAGAATAATTATGCATTAAAGATAATTATGATCATTATCTCTGGAATGTACAAAAACATGTTGCCCCTTTTAGGACATATTTCCCACAGAGGTTCCTACCAAATCCTGCACCCGCTGCCATTCTGGGTGAGTGAATGATGCTTATTACTGACAACATCTAAGAACTGAGGTGGCAGCAGCATTGAGGGGATGATCCAGCAGCCCCACTGCTCAAGGCAGGGTCAACAAGGGCAGGACACAGGGAAGGGTGACCTACTCACTTCGCCTTCAACAGTAAACAGTTCTTAATGGCTTTTTCTTCCCTGAAAGAGATGACCCCAGAGATTACCTTGCTGTGTGAACAAAAATGAAATATTGGAAACTTCAATAGCTGACTGAGAATAGGGACAAAACACCTCCTCAGGTCTCTCTTCTGAGTATGAGAGCCCATGGAGACCAAGAGAAAATGAAATCCTCACTATCAGTCTCTGTATTCAGCCAGCTCAATAATGAGATCCCAAGGGTCTGCCTTCCTACCTAGGAAGAAGTAGATACTTTGAATATCTCCCTAACTACATTTCTAACTTTAAACAAAAAACACTGCTCTCTAACCAGGTCTACAGAGATGTCCACACCATTGTAGGAAAAGGATGAGCAAGTGCAACAAGCCTAAAATCTCTCAGAACAGAGTGGGACTACCATCAATAAATCAAACGATAGTGCCTTGATCATTCCTCACTATCCTAGATCATAACTGCCCTATGGGTAATTAAGATAGTTAATCAAGGATTAATGAAAAAAAAACTCTTTATTTTTCACTTATAAGAAAGTGAAAAGGCAAGAAAAGTTCAAGTGACCAAAACTCTGGAATGTGTTTTTTAAGTATAGTTGACATCCACATTATATTAGTTTCAGGTGTACAACCAGTGATTCAACAATCATATACATTATGAAATGCTTACCACAATAGATGTAGTCACTATCTGTCATCGTACAATGTTATTACAATATTATTGACTATATTCCCTTTGTTATGCTTTTAATTTCTGTGACTATGTATTTATAACTGGAAAACTGTACCTCTTATTCCTCTTCTCCTATTTCACCCATCCCCCTACCAGCCCCTCTGGCAACTACCAGTTTGTTCTCTAGTCCATTTCTGGTTTTGTTTGCTCATTTTGCTTTTTAGATAGAAATCTTGCCATTCAAAACAATATGGTTGGACCTAGAGGGAAGGACGCTAAATGAAGTAAGTCAGACAAATACCATATAATTTCACTTACATGAAGAATGAAATTTATATTGATTTAGATTCATATATGCATCAATCATACAAGGAATTACCTGAACATTTAAACATTCATATATTTTTTTGTATCTACTCTGTCTTTTAAATCTAAAACCATGCACGTGTTATGGCTGAGTAATATTCCAACGTGTCTGTGCGTGTGTGTGTGTGTGTGTGTACATACAAACAAACAACATCTTTATCCATTCACCTATCGATGGACACTTGGCTGTTTCCATATCTTGGCTATTATAAATAAGGCTACAATAAACATAGGGGCATATATTAGTGTTTTTCTTCTCTCTTTTTGCACTTGTGTTGAGCACTGAGTGATGTATGGAATTGTTGAATCACTATATTACACATATGAAACTAATGTAACACTGTATGTTAACTATCTAGACTTGGTAAAATAAAAGTGTTTTTGTTTTCTTTGGGTGAGTACCCAGTAGTGCAGATGCTGTGTTGTACTATTTCTATTTTTAACTTTTGAGGAACCTCCATAATGTTTTCCACTGTGGCTGCACCAGTTTGCATTCCTACCAGCAGTTCATGAGGGTTCCTATTGCTCCACATCCTCGCCAACACTTATTTCTTGGCATTTTTATTTTAGCCATTCTGACAGCTGAAAGTGATATCTTATTGTGGTTTTGATTTGTATTTCCCTGAAAAAAATTTGTTCAGTGTTGTTTGAACATCTTTATGTGTGTCCGTTGGCCATCTGTATGTATTCTTGGAAAAATATCTATTCAGGTCCTCCACCATTACAAAGAATGGTATCTTGCCATTTGCAACATTGATGAACTTAGAAACTTCAATGCTGAGTGAAATAATTCAAATAACATATGATTTCACTCATAGGTATAATTTAAGAAAGGAAACTAATGAACAAAGAAAAAAGAAGAAAAAATATTTTTAAATACAGAAAATAAAGTGGTAGTTGGCAGAGAGAAGGTGGGTGGAGGGATGGATAAAATAGATACAGGAAATTAAGAATACACTTATCTTGAAAACCACTAAGGAATGGATAGAACTGTTGAATTGTTATATTGTACACCTGAAACTAATAGAACACTGTGTTAATTATACTTTAATTTTTATACTTTAATTTCAAAAGGAAAACACACACACACACACACACACACACACACACACACACACACACACAATAAAACCATGAACTTTGGAGCAGGAAAAAACTAGACAGATTTTTCCACAGACCACTATCTTGTGTGTGTGAGTGAACATTTGAGTGGTGTCAAGATTGCATCTTAAATAAAGCACATGCAGCCAAATAATCTAATACAAACCATCCTGAAGTTTATCATCAAATTCTTATTTGGTTCCAGCACCCCAAAAACTTTGGTGTTTGATCATTAAAAAACACTTCAGTTATTTTTGGTTAAGTGTTGTAAAAAGGGCACTGTTATGACCTGCTAATTTTTTTTAAATGTTGTGAGAAATCAGTTAGGTGCTGTGTTGAGTTCTGTGGTGGTTTTAGTATGAGATAAGAAACCTGAGTTGCTAGAGAGCAAAAATGTCAGGGAATCGGTGGGGGCAGTGTCAAAGACAAAATTTCAGGCCCCATTAACCAGGTTAGTAATTGGTTACATTAAGTTTAATGTTTGGGGTGAATGAGATTTTAAAATAGTACTTACCTTGTAGAATTCAAGTTATTTTTTAGCCAAATCTAAATAGAAAAATCACATTAAATTTTAGCTTACTAAGAATCTAGCTATAAATATCCAAGCTAAAGAAGATAACCAAGCTAAAGAAGATCCACTTGTCTACATCAAAGAAGGACCTACAGGTAAAAGATGCTGACTTAAGAGAAAATCTTTTCAAGACACCTTGAAGATACTCATGAAAAGAAGTAGTTTAAACAGCTCCCAGTGCTAGGTGGGTGAGCCAGTGCCACCTTGGATGTTGCTGGTCAAACAAGACCTTTCCTGGTATCATTCCTTCCCCTGCAGTTGATAAGATGAAGAACAAAAAGAAACCTATGCAAGGAAAACGAGAAGATGTGAAATATGTCCTTTTGCCATTTCTGTCATCTAAAAAATTGAGAGAAAAAAGAGTATTTTTTTGAGATTTCTTTTTTTTTTATGAAATTTATTGTCAAATTGGTTTCCATACAACACCCAGTGCTCATCCCAACAGGTGCCCTCCTCAATACCCATCAACTACCCACCTCTCCCTCCCACCCCTGACAAACCCTCAGTTTGTTCTCACTTTTTAGGAGTCTCTTATGATTTGGCTCCCTCCCTCTCTAACCATTTTTTTCCTTCCCCTCCCCCATGGTCTTCTGTTAAGTTTCTCAGGATCCACATAGGAGTGAAAACATATGGAATCTGTCCTTAAAAAAGAGTATTTTTAAGTGAATTTTCAAGAGTTGATTATTAATAAAACTGAGTATCTGAATTTTTTGAACCAATACTATCTTTTACTTAAGAGACCGCAAAGACTTCATGGACGTTGCCGGATTTTCATTCAGAGGATAAACTAGTGCCTTAGATTAAGTTAAATTTAAATTTAAATTAAAGCTGATTTCAAAAATTTTTTTTTAATTTTTTTTTAATGTTTATTTACTTTTGAGACAGAGAGACAGAGCATGAACGGGGGAGGGTCAGAGAGATCAGGAGACACAGAATCTGAAACAGGCTCCAGGCTCTGAGCTGTCAGCACAGAGCCCAACGCAGGGCTCGAACTCATGGACCGTGAGATCATGACCTGAGCCGAAGCCAGCCGCTTAACCGACTGAGCCATCCAGGCGCCCCCCCCCCCAATTTTTTTTAAATAAATAAATTAAAGCTGATTTCTATTATACCAGTGGATACCTCTGGTACATTATTACTTTCAATGGCACATTAGAAGAAAGTAATTTTTAAATGCTTTCCATAAACAGTTTGTCTGCACTTAACAATGGATTCTCAACCAATATGTGAGGACTCTTACAATGGTGATGCCCCTTTTCCATTGTAATTATTGGGAGACTCATTACTTGTATTCATTTTGGAACATTCTCAGAAATATAATAACATGCTTTCTGAAGTCTATGATTATTTTCAGAGTTGATATAAACTTCCTTTCTAATGAACACTGACAAGGTAAACACTAATATGCCAGAAACAATAGAACATATCTTCAATTCTGAAACTCATTTGAAATTCATTTTGCTCCAAATTAACACTAAATGTCACTTTGATCATATTGAAGTTGTACTATCTAATAAGTAGGACTATTTTTAGTTAATTTTAGAGTAGTCATCATTGTCCCAGTATAAATTAACTTAAAAAAAGAGAGCTTAATTTCGAATTGTTATTTTTTTGTTAATAAAATCCAACTTCTACTTTCAAAAAAAAGAAATTTTATTTCTTTTCATACTTGGGTAGTATACATTCACAGTTTTTTTAAGTAACGAATGAGAAAGTTAAAATGAAAGTCCCACACCCTCCAATCCTAGTCTCATGTCCCATAGACAACCACTGTCATTGTCTGCATAGGTACAGCGTGTCCTGCATACATATACATTACAAGAGGAAGTCCACCACATATGGGATTCTGCAAGCTGATTTTGGTTGGATTATAATAATACTTACCTACGTTCCTCATCACTACATATTAATCAACTTTATTTTTGTGAGTTTACGTATGCATATTCACATGTTCCTGTTGATATTTAGATCCTTCACCATTTTTCACATTATAAGCAACATAGTGCCCATGGTTTTATACATTATGCAAATATATCTATAAAAGTATTTCCTAGAAGTACAAATATTCAAGATTAAAATACTTGTGTGTTTCGGTATCTGATAGATGTCAAGAAATTGTTTCTCAAATGTTTACACCAATCACATTCTGGCATCTCTCCCAGAAATCCTGTTTCCTCATCATCTCTCAAGCTTGGTTTCTCCCCATTGCCAGTTCTAAAATACATGCCGGGAGAACCCAAGAAAAACAGAGTCTCATCATCTTATTTTACAAATCGAATTGTAAGAGAAGTAGAATCCAGTTTCACATGCTTGAGGGCTATTTATATTTCCTTTTCTGACAATAGCTTCCACCTGATCTTTGCCCACATCTCCTACTGTTTTCTGCTGGAATTCACATAACTGATTTGAAAACTCCTGTTATTTATGAAGGAAATTGGTACTTATATACAATGGAATATTACTCAACCATCAAAAAGAATGAAATCTGGCCATTTGCAGTGATGTAGATGGAGCTAGAACGTATTATGCTAAGCAAAATAAGTCAGTCAGAAAAATACAAATACCTTATGTTTTACTCATATGTGTAACTAAAGAAAAAAACATGAACATATGGGAAAGGGAGAAAAGAGAGGGAAACAAACCACAGAAGGCACTTTTTCCCCCTTATGGGTATCTTTTTCTTTTTCATTTTTTTTTCAGAATAGAATTTAGAGATTCATCACTTACATATAACACCCAGTGCTCACCCCAACAAGTGCTCTCCTTAATGCCCATCACCCATTTAGCCTATCCCCACACCCACCAACCCTCCAGCAAACCTTAGTTTGTTCTCTGTATTTAAGAGTCTCTTATGGTTTTTCTCCTCTCTGTTTTATATTATTTTTGCTTCCCTTCTCTTATGATCACCTGTTTTTTTTCTTAAATTCCACATATGAGTGAAATCATATATTTGTATTTCTCTTACTGACTTAATTCACTCAGAATAACAAACTCTAGTTCTATCTACATTGCTGCAAATGGCAAGATTTTATTCTTTTTGATAGCTGAGTAATACTCTATTGTGTATATATACCACATCTTCTTTATCCATTCATCAGTCGATGGACTTTTAGGCTCTTTCCATACTTTGGCTATAGTTGATAGCGCTGCTGTAAACATTGGGGTACGTGGGCCCCTTCAAATCAGGACTCCTGCATCCTTTGCATATATACCTACTAGTGCAAATGCTGGGTCATAGGTAGTCCAATTTTAATTTTTTAGGGACCCCCATTATGTTTTCCAGAGTAGCTTCACTAGTTTGCATTCTACCAGCAGTGCAAAGGGGCTCCTCTTTCTCCACATCCTCACCGACATCTGTTGTTGCCTGTGTTGTTAATTTTAGCCATTCTGACAGGTGTGAGATGGTATCTTATTGTGGTTTGGATTGGTATTTCCCTGATGATGAGTGATGTTGAGCATCTTTTCATGTGTCTGTTATCCATCTGGATGTCTTTTTTGTAAAACTGTCCATTCATGTTTTTTGCCCATTTACTCACTGGATTATTTGTCTTTTGGTGCTGAGTTTGATATATTATTTATAGATTTTGGATATTAACCCTTTATCCGATATATCATTGGCAAATATCTTCTCCCATCCCTTCAGTTCTCCCATTCCTTTTATTTTTCCTGATTGTTTCCTTCACTTTGCAAAAGCTTTTTATCTTAATGAGGTCCCAATAGTTGATTTTTGCTTTTCCTTCCATTGCTTCTGGAGATATGTCAAGTTAAGAAGTTGCTGCGGCCAAGGTCAAAGAGGTTGTTGCCTGTTTTCTCCTGTAGGATTTTGATGGCTTCCTGTCTTATGTTTAGGTCTTGCATTCATTTTGAGTTTATTTTTTGTGTAGGGTGTAAGCAAGTGGTCAAGGTTAATTATTTTTCATAGAGCTGTCCAGTTTTCCCAACATCATTTGGTGAAAAGACTATCTTTATTCCATTGGATATTCTTTCCTACTTTGTCAAAGATTAGTTGGCTACACATTTGTGGGCCCATTTATGGGTTCTCTATTCTGTTCAATTGATCTGATTGTCTGGTTTTGTGCCAACAGTACCGTACTGTCTGAATGATTACAGCTTTATAATACAGCTTGAAGTCCAGAATTGCGATGCCTCCCCCTTTGGTTTTCTTTCCCAGGGTTGCTTTCGGTTATTCAGGGTCTTTTGTGGTCCAATTCAAATTTTAGGACTGTTTGTTCTAGCTCTGTGAAAAATTTGGGTGTTATTTTGACAGGGATTGCATTGAATGTGTAGATTCCTTTGGGTAGTATCAACATTTTAATAGTATTTGTTCTTCCAATCCATGAGCATGGACTGTTTTCCCATTTCTTTTGACTGTTTCAATTTCTTTAATAATCCTTCTATAGTTTTCAGAATACATATCTTTTACCTCTTTGGTTAGGCTTATGAATAACTATTTTATAAATTTTAGTGTAATTTTAAATGGGATAGATTCCTTTATTTCTCTTTCTGCTGCTTATAGAAATGGAACGGATTTCTCTATGTTGATTTTATATGCTGTGACTTTGCTGTATTCATGTATCCATTCTAGCAGGTTTTTGGTGGAGTCTTCCAGGTTTTCTAGGTGGAGTAACATGTTATCTGTCAAGAGTGAAAGTTTCACTTCTTTTTTGCTTATTTGCATACCTTTTATTTCTTTTTGCTGTCTGCTGAGGCTAGGATTTCCAATACCATTTTGAATAACAGTGGTGACAGTGCACATACTTGTCGTGTTCCTGACCTGAGGGAGAAAGTTCTCAGTTTTTCCCCATTGAGGATGATATTAGCTGTGGGTCTTTCATATATGGTCTTTATGATATTGAAGTATGGTCCATCTAGCCCTACTTTCTTGAGGGTTTTTATCAAGAAAGGATGTTTTATTTTGTCAAATCTTTTTCTGCATCTATTGAGAGGATAAGATGCTTCTTATCCTTTATTTTATTAATCTGATGTATCATAGTGTTTGATTTGCAGATATTGAAACAGCCCTGCATCCCAGGAATAAATCCCACTTGATCCTGCTGAGTAATGCTTTTAATGTATTGTTGGATCTGGTTGGGTAGTATCTTAAGAATTTTTGCATCCATGTTCATCAGGGAAATTAGTCTGTAGGTCTTGTTAGTGTGGTCTTTGTCTGGTTTTGGAATCAAATTAATGCTGACCTTATAGAATGAGTTTGGAAGTTTTTCATACATTTCTGGTTTTTTGGAACAGATTCAGAAGAATAGGTTTAACTCTTCTTTAAATGTCTGGTAGAATTCCCCTGGGAAGCCATTTGACCCAGGACTCTTGTTTGTTGGGAGATTTTTGATACTGATTCAATTTCTTTGTTGGTTATGGGTCTGTTCAAATTTTCTATTTCTTTCTGTTTCAGCTTTGGTAGTTCATATGTTTCTAGGAATTTGTCCATTTCTTCCACATATCCCAATTTGTTGTCATATAATTGCTCATAATATTCTCTTCTTACTGTTTGCATTTCTTTGGTGTTTGTTGTGAGCTCTCCTCTTTCATTTGTAATTTTATTTATTTGGGTCCTTTACTTTTTCTTTTTGATCAATATGGCTAGGAGTTTATTAAATTTGTTAATTCTTTCAAGATCCATCTCCTAGTTTCATTGATCTGTTCAACTGTTTTGCTTTGTTTTATTTTGTGTTAATTTTGATAGTGTTGATTTCTGATCTAATCTTTATTATTTCCCTTCTGCATGTCTTGGGATTTATGTGCTGTTCTTTTTCAAGCACCTGTAGGTGTAAGGTTAGATTGTGCATTTGAGGTCTTTATTCCTTATTTAGAAAGACCTGGATTGCTATATAGTTCCCTCTTATTACCGCCTTTGCTGTATCCCAGACGTTTGGGGCTGTCGTGTTTTCATTTTCATTGACTTCCACGTACTTTTTAATTTTCTCTTTAATTTATTGGTTAACCCATTCATTCTTTAGTAGGATGTTCTTTAATCTCCAAGTATTCATGGTCTTTCCAAGTTTTTTTCCTGTGGTTGTTTTCAAATTTCAGAGCATCGGGGTATGAAAATATGCATGGTATGATCTTGACCTTTTTGTATTTGTTGAGGGCTAATTTATGTCCCAGTATGTGATCTATCCTGGAGAATTTTCCACATGCGCTCCAAAGAATGTGTATTCTTCACCTTTAGGATGAAATGGTCTGACTATATATGTTAAGTCCATCTGGTCCCTTGTGTCATTCAAAGCCATTGTTTCCTTGTTGATGTTTTGCTTACATGATCTGTCCATTGCTGTAAGTGGGGTGTTGAAGTCCCCTACTGTTATGGTATTATTATCAAGGAGTTTCTTTATATTTGTGATTAATTGATTTATATATTTGGGGTCTCAAGTTGGGCGCATAAATATTTATAATTGTTACATCTTCTTGGTGGAAGAGACTTTCATTATGATTTAATGCCTTCTTCATCTCTTGTTATAGTCTAATTTTAAAATCTAGCTTGTCCAATATAAGTGTGACTACCACAGCTTCTTTTGATGACCATTAGTATGATAGATAGTTCTCCATCCCCTTACTTTCAATCTGAAGATGTCTTTAGGTCTAAACTGGGTCTCTTGTAAGCATTAGATGGATCTTTTTTTCTGATCAATTCTGATACCCTATTTCTTTTGATAGGAGCATTTAGTCCATTGACATTTAGAATGAGTACTGAAAGATATGAATTTAGTGTCATAGTGTTGCCAGTAGAGTTGATGTTTCTGGTGATGTTCTCTGGTCGTTCCTAGTCTTTGTTGATTTTGGTCTTTGTTTTTGTTGTTTGTTTGTTTGTTTGTCTTTTCTCCTTTGAAATAGCCCCCCTTAAAACTTCTTGCAAGGCTGCTTTAATGGTCCTTTAGTTTTTATTTTTCTGGGAACATCTTTATATCTCCTTCTAAATTGAATGAGAACCTTGCTGGATAAAGAATATTTTTCTGATATTTTCTGCATATTTTTCTGATATTTTTGAGTTTTTTATTTTGATTTTTTTTATTTTTCTGATATGTTTCTGCATATTTTTCTGATTCAGCATGTTGTATATATCCTGCCACTCCTTTCTGCCTGCAAAATTGCTGTGCCTAGGTCTGCAGTGAACCTGATCTGTCTTCCTGTGTAGGTTTAATGACTTTTTTTTTTACATTTCTGCTTTCATAATTCTTTCCTTCTCTGTGTACTTTGTGAATTCGATTTCAATATGCCTTGGTGATGGTTGTTTTTTTGTTAAATCTAATGGGTGTTATCTGTGCTTCTTGTATTTTGATGTCTGTGTCCTTCCCCAGACTAAGGAAGTTGTCCACTATAACTTGCTCACATAAATCCTCTGGCCCTTTCTTCTTTCTCTTCATCTTCTGGGACTCCTATGATTCAGATGTTATTCCTTTTAAATAAGTCACTGAGTTCTGTAAGCCTTGTATTTTGATCTTTTGCCTTTGTTTCCGTCTTTTTTTCTGCTTCATTATTTTCAATAATTTTATCATCTATATCGTTGACTCACTGTTTTGCTTCATCCATCCTTGACATTGTGGCATCCATTTGAGATTACATCTTAGTTATAGCATTTTTTTTTTATTTTGGCCTGACTAGATTTTATTTCTTTTATCTCTGCAGAAAGGGATTATCTGGTGTTCTCTGTGCATTTTTTAACCCCAGGTAGTGTTCTTATTATCATGGTTCTAAATTCTACTTCAGACTTCTTGCTTATATCTGTGTTGATTAAGCCCTTGACTGTTATATCTTCCTGCTCTTTATTTTGGGGTGATTTCCTTTTTTTAAATCATTTTGGAGGAGGGGCGCCTGGGTGGCGCAGTCGGTTGAGCGTCCGACTTCAGCCAGGTCACGATCTCGCGGTCTGTGAGTTCGAGCCCCGCGTCGGGCTCTGGGCTGATGGCTCAGAGCCTGGAGCCTGTTTCCGATTCTGTGTCTCCCTCTCTCTGCCCCTCCCCCGTTCATGCTCTGTCTCTCTCTGTCCCAAAAATAAATAAACGTTGAAAAAAAAATAAATCATTTTGGAGGAAGAAAAAAAAATTAAAAATTAAAATAAAAAATTAAAACAAAACATAAAAATCAAATAAAGGAAGCTAAATACTAGATTTCCTTTTGTCTGCTAGTTGAAAGAACCTTCACAGAATGGAGAAAAAGGGGGAGGAGAAGAAAGGGGAAAAAAGGTAAGAAAAAAAAATTTAAAAATATATATAATAAAATAGAATGATATAAAATAAAGAACATGAAATCAGATAAAAATTAAAGTAATTAAAAAAGTAAAAAAATAAAAATAAAATTTTCTCTTTCTGTATCCAAGAGGAAAAAGGAAAAAAGAAAACACTTTAAGCAAAAACAGAAGGCAATAAAATGAATAAATGAAACAGCAAGCAGAACCAGCTACTCTCGGGAGAAGTGTTTTTCTTGCATGATCTGATGAGCCACACTCTTGTCCTTTCTCTTTCTCTGTCCTCTCTCCACAAAAACAGCTGCCCAGCCTCTGCAGCTTTTCTCTACCCCAATTCACCTCTCTGCCCCATGTACCTGCTGAGTTCTGCTGCTCAAATTATGCAGATTGTTGTATTAATCCTAAGATAAATTTCCTCGGTGTTCAAAATGGTTTGGTGCTGATATAGCTGTAATTCAAGGACAAGAAAAGCTCAGGATCTCTGCTGCTCTACCATCTTAACTCCTCCCTATAGGAAACTCTTTTTTTTTTAATTTTAATGTTTATCTATTTTTGAGAGACAGAGACACACACACAGAGATCTCAAGTGGTGTAGGGGCAGAGAGAGAGAGAGAGAGAGAGAGAGAGAGAGAGAGAGAGAGAATCTGAGGTAGGCTGCAGGCTCTGAGCTTTCATCATAAAGCCCAATGTGGAGCTTGAACTCATGGACGAGATTATGACCTGAGCCAAAACTGGGCACTTAACCAACTGAGCCACCCAGGTCCACACCAGGAAACTCTTAGTGATAGATAAAAAAAACTATTGATTGACAGAGGGAGGTGGATGGGAGATAGGCCAATTGGGTGATGGACACTAAGGATGGCACTTGTTGGGATGAGCACTGGGTGTTGTATACAAGTGATGAAACGGAATTCTATTTCTAAAACCAATATTGCACTGTATATTAACTAAAATTTAAATTTAAAACAAATAAAATTTAGTTAAATTTAAAAAAGAAAATTGGTGCTTGGCCTCTTATAGTTTGCAATGTTTTACTTTTTCAAAACTGCTTGCCAGTGTTAATTTCAGATTGTATTCAACTGTTGCACATTATACATGATCATATTTTTTGTAGGATTTGCCCCTTAAATTTTCTTTGCTCACTTCTTATTCTGATAACATTTGCAAAACAATCCCTTTTAAATGTAGAAAACTTGTGATCATTTCTGCTTCAGAAAAAAAAATGTGTCAATGTTAGCCATAAGTTTCAAATGAACTGTTTGACAGCTAGGGAAAACACTTTAAAATGGTAATGCAGACACTTCAATGAGGCTGGCTAATACTTGTGACTTTAATGTCATCACTACCATATTAACTTCATTCTTCTTAAAGGCATCCACGTGGTCCTACCCAGAGGTTTGACCACCCTGTTGAATTTGAGTTCGCCATGTGACATGTTTTGGCCAAAAGAACTATAACAAATGTGACCCAACCACAGTTTTTTTTTAATGCTTATTTGTTTTTGAGAGGGGAGGAGACAGAGTACAAGTGGGGAAGGGGCAGAGAGTAAGGGAGACACAAAATCTGAAGCAGGCTCCAGGCTCTAAACTGTCAGCACAGAGCCCCGTGTGGGTCTTAAATTCATGAACCGTGAGAAAATGACCTGAACGTTCAGACACTTAACCAACTGGACTACCCAGAGCTTCCCACCCACGATTTTTTTTAACACTTCTTACCCATTTATTTTATTTTTTTCAATATATGAAATTTATTGTCAAATTGGTTTCCATACAACACCCAGTGCTCATCCCAAAAGGTGCCCTCCTCAATACCCATCACCCTCCCTCCCCTCCCTCCTACCTCCCATCAACCCTCAGTTTGTTCTCAGTTTTTAAGAGTCTCTTAGGCTTTGGCTCTCTCCCACTCTAACCTCTTTTTTTTTTTCCTTCCCCTCCTCCATGGGTTTCTGTTAAGTTTCTCAGGATCCACATAAGAGTGAAAACATATGGTATCTGTCTTTCTCTGTATGGCTTATTTCACTTAGCATCACACTCTCCAGTTCCATCCACGTTGCTACAAAGGGCCATATTTTGTTCTTTCTCATTGCCACGTAGTACTCCATTGTGTATATAAACCACAATTTCTTTATCCATTCATCAGTTGATGGACATTTAGGCTCTTTCCATAATTTGGCTATTGTTGAGAGTGCTGCTATGAACATTGGGGTACAAGTGCCCCTATGCATCAGTACTCCTGTATCCCTTGGATAAATTCCTAGCACTGCTATTGCTGGGTCATAGGGTAGGTCTATTTTTAATTTTCTGAGGAACCTCCACACTGCTTTCCAGAGCGGCTGCACCAATTTGCATTCCCACCAACAGTGCAAGAGGGTTCCCGTTTCTCCACATCCTCTCCAGCATCTATAGTCTCCTGATTTGTTCATTTTGGCCACTCTGACTGGCGTGAGGTGATACCTGAGTGTGGTTTTGATTTGTATTTCCCTGATAAGGAGCGACGCTGAACATCTTTTCATGTGCCTGTTGGCCATCCGGATGTCTTCTTTAGAGAAGTGTCTATTCATGTTTTCTGCCCATTTCTTCACTGGGTTATTTGCTTTTCGGGTGTGGAGTTTGGTGAGCTCTTTATAGATTTTGGATACTAGCCCTTTGTCCGATATGTCATTTGCAAATATCTTTTCCCATTCCGTTGGTTGCCTTTTAGTTTTGTTGGTTGTTTCCTTTGCTGTGCAGAAGCTTTTGATCTCCATAAGGTCCCAGTAATTCACTTTTGCTTTTAATTCCCTTGCCTTTGGGGACGTGTCGAGTAAGAGATTGCTACGGCTGAGATCAGAGAGGTCTTTTCCTGCTTTCTCCTCTAGGGTTTTGATGCCAACCACGAATTTTAAGAGCACCCGCACACTGGGGCCATCTCGATTGTTTTGACTAAACCCTGGGAGCACAATGTGAATGAGCCCAAGCCAAGCTCGAGTGAGAGGACAAGAAGGAGGGACATGCTGCCAGCTGCTTGTTTGGAGTGTGTCCCAGAGAGACAACATTCACAGCAAGACCCCTCCTAGAACAAAGGAACTGACAGGCACCATTTCCCTCCCTGCCCCACAGTATAAACAAACGGCCACTTGGGAAAATGAGCACAGTGCCTCCAGTAGCTGTCTAACTTGCTATCACCAAGCCCCACCACACCATGCTGTGGTGGAACTGCCCTTGCCCATCACAGTTACCTCAGTTCTAGCATGATGAATACCCTCCACCAGGAGACTGGCCCAAACCCCTGCCCACAGCATATCTTCTATATTAGGAGTTTTAGAGGGCATCAGTTCTAGTAGCAGTGGCAATAGGTCCCATTTCACGAGCTGATCAGAGTACACCTAGTTAAAACCTGCTACATCGAGGACAGGGACCAAACACTGTCCACAGCCGGCAAAGAGAGCCTATATAGACAAATGGCATGAAGTATAAATTAGCCAAAACACAACAAGAGGGTGCACACAGGACACATTAAAGATACTCCCTGTAGTGCCAGGCCCAGGGGAACAAGGTGAGCCTCTGCAGATGACTGGCCTGAAGGATAAAGGAGCCAAAACACAACAGTAGAGTGTACCCAGGACACACTGGAGACAAGTTCTGAAGAAACAGGTCCTAGACACTATATGACACCTTCATAAATTATTATTCTCAGGAGCAGGAAACATAACCAGGTATTCTAACAGAAGAAGACAGAGACCTAGAAAAAACAGGAAGATAGAGGAATCCATCTCAAATGAAAGAACAAGATAAGGTCACAGGCACAGAGAACTAGTAAAACAGATATAGGTAAAATGCCTGATGGAAAATTTAAAGCAACAATCATA
The DNA here is from genome assembly GCF_014898765.1 of Herpailurus yagouaroundi. Classification (NCBI taxonomy): domain Eukaryota; kingdom Metazoa; phylum Chordata; class Mammalia; order Carnivora; family Felidae; genus Herpailurus; species Herpailurus yagouaroundi. The sequence continues at coordinate 1,527,551 of NW_024412450.1, read as the reverse complement.
TGGATACTCACTGGACTTTCTCAGACAAACAAAAACTTTCTCAGTTGTCTGAGTTTCTCAGACCAACAAAAACTAAAGGAGTTCATGACCACTAAATAACCCTGCAATAAATACTAAAGGGGACTCTGCATGGGAAAGAAACAACAAATAATACAAAAGCTAGAAAGGAACAGAGAAAATCCTTGGAAACAGTGGCTTAACAAGTACTACAGTGGCAGTAAATTCATCTATATCAATAATCTCTTTGAATGTGGATGGATTAAATGCTCTAGTCAAAAGAGATAAGGTGTCAGAGTGTATTAAAAAAAAAAGACCCATCTATATGATTCCTATATGAGACTCATTCTAGACTTAAAGACACCTTCAGATTGAAAGTTGGGGGATGGAAAAACATTTATCATGCTAATGGGTGACAAAAGAAAGTTGGGGCATGGATATTTATATCAGATAAACTAGATTCTAAACCAAAGACTCTAACAAGAAATGAAGAAGGGCACTATATTATACTAAAGGGGACTATGCAACATGAAGTTCTAAAAATTGTAAACATTTAGGCCTTCAACATGGGAGTACCCAAATGTATAAAACAATTAATAACCATGATAAAGGAACTCATTGATAAAAATGCAATAAGAGTAGGGAACTTTAACAACCCACTTACAGGAATGGACAGATCATCTAAGCAGAAAATTGACAAAGAAACAATGGTTTCACGTGACACACTGGATCAGGTAGACTTAACAGATACATTTAGAATATTCCATCCTAAAGCAACGCTGAGAAATAAAAGCAAAGACGAAGTAAAACAATTCCAGAGTTTAAGTTGTATTGCAAAGTTGTAGTGATAAAAACAGTATGGTCCCGGAATAAAAATAGACATATAGATCAATAAAGCAGAATAGAAAACACAGAAATGAGCCCACAGTGACATGAACAATTAATGTTTGACAAGGGAGGAAACAATACCCAATGGAGAAAACACAGTCTCTTCAACAAATGTTGTTGGGAAAACTGGACAGTGACATCCAGAAGAATGGAACTGAACCATTTTCTTACACCATATATAATAATAAATTCAAAATGGAAGGAAGACTTAACCGTGAGACAGGAAATGATAAAAATCCTAGCAGAGAACACAGGCAGTAACCTCCTTGATGCTGGCCATACCAGCTTCTTACTAGATATTTTTCCTTGAGCAAGGGAAACAAAGGTAAAAATAAACTACTGGGACATCATCAAAATGACTTCTGCACAGTTAAGGAACAAGCAACAAAACTAAAATGCAACCTCAGAATGGGAGAAGACATTACCAAATGATATATAGGATAAAAAGTTAGTATCTAAAATAGAAAAAGAACTTATAAAACTCAACACTGCAAAAATGAATAATTCAACTAAAAAGTGGGCAGAAGGCATGAATAGACATTTTTCCAAAGAAGATATATAGATGGCCAACAGATACATGAAAAGATGTTCAATTTCCCACATCATCAAGGAAATAAAAATTAAAACTACAATGTGGTATCTCCTCATACCTGTCAGGATAGTTAAAATAAGCAAAATAATCAACAGTTATTTGTAAGGAAGCAGAGAAAGAGAAACCCTCTTACACTGTTGGTGGGAATGCAAACTGGTGTAGCAATTCTGGAAAATAGTATGGAAAAGTTTCTCAAAAAGTTAAAAATAGAACTATCCTATGATCCAGCAATTGCGCTACTGTGTATTTACCCAAAGAACACACACAAAAAAAAACACTAATTAAATGGGATATGGGTACCTCAGTATTTATAGCAGCATTATCTACAATAGCCACCTATGGAATTAGTACAAATGTCCGTCAACTGATGGATGGTACAGATAACGCAGATGTGGTGTATACATACAATGGAATAGTACGAAACATTAAACAGAATAACATCTTGCTATTTGAAACAATGTGGATGGAGCTAGAGAGTATTAAGCTAAATGAAGAAATTCAGTCAGAGAAAGACAAATAGTAAATGATTTCACTCATATATGGAATTTAAGAAACAAACCAAATAAGCATATAGAAAAAAAATGAAACAGAGAAGCAATTAAGGAAACAGACTCTTACATATAGAGAACACAATTATGGTTACCAGAGAAGAGGTGGGTGGGAGAATAGGTTAAATAGGTGATGGGGATTAAGGAGGGCACTTGTTGTGATGAGCACCAGGTGTTAGTTGCGAGTGATGAATCACTAAATTCTACACCTGAAACTAATATTACACTATGTTTTAACTGGAATTAAAAAAAAACTTCAAATATAGCTGTGAAAATTTTAAAAAGTCAGAGAATAATTTTTGATATGATTAAATGTAAATTGTTATCAGCATAAAATAGGCTGCTTATATGTACAATTTACCAAATATGCATGCCTCATGGGAACAATGAAAAATTTACAATAGATACATGAAGCAAAGAGAACAAAATCAAAGAATACCACTACAGAAAATCATCAATTAACAGAAGTCCACAAGAAAGGAGGAACAGGAAATAGAACCACAAAACACCAGAAGACAATTAATAATATGGCAATAGTAAGTCCATACCTGTCAATAATTGCTCTAAATGTTAATGGATTGAATTCTCCAATTAACAATCATAAGTGACTGGATGGATTTAGAAAAAAACTTCAACCATTCCCACCCACACTGGAGCACTAAAAAATTAAGAAAATATTAACAAATCTGAAGTAGAAAACAGCAAACAACAATAATAGGTGATTTCAATATCCATCTTTAACAATAGAGAATCCAGATATATGTAAAATATTCCATTAACAACAACAGAATATACATATTTCACAAGCACATATGGAACATTCTCTGGTATACATTATATGATAGGTTACAAAATATAACTTAGCGAATTTAAGAAGATTCAAATAACATAAAGTATCTTTTCTCCCCAAAATGTTGTGAAACTAGAGGTGACTAAGACAAGAAAAGGTGGCAAATTCACAAAGGTATGGAGATGTTTATAAACAACATGCTTCTGAACAACAAATTGGGTCAATGAAGAAATCAATAGGGAAATCAAGAAATACCATGAAACAAACAAAAATGGAATCACACATATCAAAACAAATGTGTTGCTTCAAACGCAGGCATAAGGGGAAAGTTTGTAGTAATAAATACCTTATAAAAATAGAAAGATGTCAAATAAACAACCTCACTTTATACCTCAAGAAACAAGACAAAGAAGAAAAATTTGAAGCCCAAATTTAGGAAATGGAAGGAAAAAGTAAAGATAACAGAAATCAATGAAATAAACATTTAAAAAATCAAATAGAAAATACCAATTAAAGTATGAGCTGTTTTTTTAAAAAACAAACAAATTGGCAAATCTTTAGCTAGATTAACTAAGAAGACAGATGACTCCAATAAATAGAATCAGAAATGAAAGACGAGACATTATAACTGACATGACAGAAATACAAGGAATGAGAGGCTGCTATGAATCATTATATGCCAACAGCTTGGACAACATAGAAGAAATGGACAAATTCCTAGAAACATACAATCCCACCAAGATTGAAGGATTAATAAATGGAAAATCTAAACAGATCAATGGGTAAGAAAATTGAATACATAATCAAAAATTCCTCCGAACATAGAAAAGTGCAGGGCAAGATAGTTTCATGGAACACACTGCCATTTTGAGCAGATGAATGCCAATCCTCAAACTTTTCCAAAAACATTGAAGAGGGAACAGACTCATTTAGGAGGCCAGCATTACCCTGATACCAAAATCAGATAAAGACAACACAAGAAAATTACCAATTATTAATATTCAATATCTTTATGAAAAAAATGTGAAATATGTTTGGTTAAATATCCTTGATGAGTATAGGAGGAGTTCAGATGGAAGAGGAATAGGGCAACCCTGAGCTTATCTCTGGAACACAGCTAGATAGTGAATCATTCTGAACACACAAATAAATCAGAGGTTTGAGAGAACAAAAACTGCAGGTCTACAAGAATAAAAGTTACCACCTTTTGGAAGGTCAGAAGTACAGTAAGTTGTCTTGGGGGAGATATAACTGTGGCTATGGTTGTGGGGAAGGAGACTGCACAGGGAGGCTACTACAAAGTGTTATAAGCAGCAAGGGAAAGTCTGAACTTTTAGAAGTCCCCTGAAGTGGGAGATGAACCTGGCTTAAAAGTGCCCACGTGGAGAAGTAGGGTAGAGGCCCTAAGGTGACAGTGTCCTCTGAAAATCCCCTGGGTTGCAAGAAGAATGGGTGGCACCAATGGAATCACTGTTCCCAGGCATAGGATCTGGCATTCCACCTGCGGGAATCAAGCTGGCATGTCAGCTTTCTCTCTGCTTTGCCATAAACTCTGAACAACTGTGCAGTCATGTGATTGCTTTCCTGGTACAGGTGTGCAAACAGTAAAAGGGCGGTGAGATCCTTCCCCAAAGGAACAGCCTGGGTATGTGCCATGGAGTCCCTAAAATTTGGAGATTTGAAACTCAGTTGTGCACCTAAGATAAAACAGGTCAAACACAGGCAGGGTACATGCAGGCTTCTGACAGAAACTTGGGACATAAGAAGGGTGATTGATTGCTCTGCTGTGAGAATTCCCTGAAGGTGGGGGAGGAGGGCCTAGAGAGCCTGAGGCCACCATATCCAGCTCCCCCCCCATATCAGTGGCACTTCAAGCGGCAAAAAATTGCTACCCAGTGGAACTCAGAGTCGCTTACACCAAGACATTCACCCCTGTTCCTGGAGGAGCAAATCCACTACAGCAAATCTACCTGAGAATCAGCACAACAGCCCTGTCCCCCAGAATACCAGCACAAACAACTTGCCCGCACCAAGTCAAATGATCATTGAGTGCTGCAAAGCTTCAGCTCCAGGAGAAACAGGATCTAGCTTAGGTTTTACTTTTACTCTTTATTTATTATTTTTTATTTTCAATTATTGTCTTTATTTCTTTATTATTTTCTTCGATTGTTTTTTAAAATTTTTTCTTCATTTCTTTATTATTTTTTCAGTTATTTTCAATTATTTCAATTAGTTTTTACTTTTTCAATTCCTTTATTATTTATTATTGTTTGTTTTTATTTCTTGTTTATTTTTATTTTATTTTATTTTTTGTACCTTATTTTGTTTTTTTTTTTTTTTAATTTTTGGATAAGGATTCTTTTAGCAAACAGACCAAAACACACCTAAGATCTAGCTTTTGGCATTTTTGGGGGGGTTGTTTTCATTGTTTTTTGTTTGTTTTTCTTTCTTCTTTTCTTTTCTGGACAAAATGACAATATGATGAAATTCATTCCAAAAGAACAAACAGTAGGTAAAACTCATGACAAGGGATTTACACAATATGGATTCATGTAAGATGTCTGAACTAGAATTTAAAACAGTGATTATAAGGATATTAGCGGGGCTTGAAAAAAGCATAGATGACACTAGAAAATCTCTTACTGCAGAGATAAAAGAATTAAATTCTAGTCAGGCTGAAATGAAAAATGCTATAACCGAGGTATGAACCTAAATGGATGCCATATTATGGAAAATAACGAAGCCGAAAATAAGAGGGAAAGAATGGTAATGCATCACCAAGGTAGACTTAGGAAACAGCAAATTATTAAAATGGAATAATATTTGTATTATAGGAGTCCCAAAAGATGAAGTGGAAAGGGGGCAGGTTTATTCAAGCAAATTTATTCAAGCAAATTATAGTTGAAAACTTCCCTATTCTGGGGAAGAACACAGACATCAAAATTCAAGAAACATAGAGAACTCTCATTAAACAACAAAGGTGACCATGATCAAGGCATATCATAGTCAAATTCACAAAATACATGCAAGGAAAGAATCCCAAAAGGAGCAACAGGGAAAAGTCCTTAACCTACAAGGAAAGAGTGATCAGGTTTGCAGAAGATATATCCACAGAAACTTGGCAAACCAGAAAGGAGTGGCAGGATATATTAAACATTCTGAATGGGAAAAATATGAAGCCAAGAACACTTTATATTGAATATTTGCAAATCAATCAATATTATATAGCACATTAATAAAAGAAAGGATAAGAACCCTCTGATCCTGTCAATAGATGCAGAAAAAGCATTTGACAAAACTACAGGATCTATTCTTTGGGAAAAAAAAAAACTTAAAAAAGTAGGGATAGATGGGACATACCATAACATGATAAAGTCCATATACTAAAGATCCACAGCTAATATCATCCTCAATCGGGAAAAAAATAAGAGCTTTCCCCCTAATGTCAGGAAAAAGACAAGGATGTCCACTCTCATCATTACTATTTAACATAGCACTGAAAATCTTACCCCTAGCAACCAGATAACAAAAATAAATAAAAGGTATTCAAATCAGCAAGGAAAAGTCAAACTATCGCTATTTGCAGAGGACATGATACTCTGTAGAAAACCCAAAAGACATTGCCAAAAAGTTGCTAGAACTAATACATGAATTCAGCAAAATCGCAGGATATGAAATCAACATACAGAAATCTGTAGCATTTTTATGTACCAATAATGAAGCAGCGGAAAAAAAGAAATCAATGATTCAATCCCAGTTGCCCTTGCACCAAAAACCATAAGATACCTAGGAATACATCTAACTAAAGAGGTAAATGTCTGTACTCTGAAAACCATAGAACACTTATGAAAGAAATTGAAAAGGACACAAAGAAATGGAATAGCATTCCATGTTCATGGAGTGGAAGAACAAACATTGTTAAAATGTCTATACTACCCCAAAGCAATCTACACTTTTAATGAAATCCCTATCAAAATACAACCAGCCTTTTTTTTAATGTTTATTTTTTTGAGACAGAGAGAGACAGAGAATGAACGGGGAAGGATCAGAGAGAGAGGGAGACACAGAATCTGGAGCAGGCTCCAGGCTCTGAGCTGTCAGCACAGAGCCCGACGCGGGGCTCAAACTCACGGGCCGTGAGAACAGGACCTGAGCCAAAGTCAGACGCTTAACCAACTGAGCCACCCAGGCACCCCTACAACCAGCATTTTTAATGCATCTAAAAGAAACAATCCTAAAACTTGTAGGGAACCACAAAGACCTTGAACAACCAAAGAATATTCTGAAAAAGAAAAACAAAACTAGAAGCACCACGATTTCAGATTTCAAGCTATATTACAAAGATGTAGTCATCAAAACAGTATGGTACTTACACAAATACAGACACACAGATCGATAGAACAGAATACAAAAGCCAGAAATGGACCCAGAATTGTATGGTCAACTAATCTTCAACAAATCAGGAAAGAATACCCAATGGAAAAAAGAGTCTCTTCAACAAATAATGTTGGGAAAACTGAACAGCAATATGAAAATAATGAAAATGGACCACCTGGTTACATCAGGCACAAAAATAAATTCCAAATTGATTAGGGACATAAATGTGACAGGAAAACATCACAATCCTAGAAAAGAACATACCCTGCAACCTCTTTGACCTCCACCTCACTAACTTCTTACTCGACATGTCTCCAGAAGCAAGAAAAACAAAAGCAACAATGAACTATTGGGACCTCATCAAGATAAAAGCTTCTGCACAGAGAAGAAAACTTTCAACAAAACAAAGGCAGCATACAGAATGGGAGAAGATATTTGCAAATGACATATCTGATAAAGGGTTGATATCCAAAATCTATAAATAACTTATCAAACTCAACACCCAAAAAACAAATAATCCAGCTAAGAAATGGGCAGAATATATGAATATATACCTTTCTGAAAAGATATCCATATGGCTAAGAGACACATGGAAAGCTGCTCAACATCACTCATCATCAGGGAAATATGAATCAAAACCCCAAAGAGATACCAACTCACACCTGTCAGAATAGCTAAAATTAACAACTCAGGAAACAATGTATTTTAAATTTTGGTGAGGATGAAGAGAACCATCCTACACTGTTGTTGGTACTGAAAATCTAGAGTTTTAAAGTCTGTGTGCTTGACTAAAATAGAGCTGAAGATGCTGCCCTGCTTATGGAGTGAAGGCAGGCAAAGAATACCAGGGTAAAAGGCATAAAAAAAAAGTGATCTGAAGAACACATGAGGCACACAGTGGGGAGATGATTTGATCCCCTTGGAGAGCATCCCTGGTAGGCAATGTTCACAAGGATACCTCTCTGGGAACAGGGGAACTGGCTGGTGACATTTCTCTTCCCCACCCCTCAGCATAAACATGGAGCCACCTGTGGGAAGTAGCACAGTGCTAACATTGGCTGTCCCACTTGCTCACACCAATCCCTAGCTCCTGTTTCACCCACACTCTGTCAGGACTGCCCTTCTCAGTCAACTTTGCCTCAGTCCCAGTATGGTGGACCCCTACTCCAGAACACCAGCCCAGGCCCCTCCCACACTAGGTCTCTAAACCCTGGAGTTTTAAAGGTCAGCAGGCTTGGCTAGGATAAAGTCAAGAGGGCACTGCACTGCTCCTGGAGAGAAGGAAAACAACCTGAGGGAAGACAGCATGGAAATAGTGATCTAAACATCATCTGAGGCACACATTGGAGACATTATTCTCTATTCTAGGAATGCTGCCCTGAGAGGCAGCTTTCAGTAATATGCCAGCACCATTTGCCTCCCCTGCTCCCCAGCATAAACACAGAGCCACCTGTGTGAAACAGCCTAGCACAGCACAGACACTGGCTGCCTAACTTGCCTCACCAACTCCCACTACCCTGTGGTCTGGCAGGATGGCCCTTTTCAGTTAAGCTTGTCTCAGCCCCAGAGTGACAAGCCCCCTCCCCCAGAAGACCAGCACAGACACCTGCCACACCACATCTCCCAGCCAGAGAGTTCTGCAGGACCTCAGTTCTGGTGGAGCTGGTGTCAGGTCTCATTTAATAAGCATACCAGAGAACACCAAGTTAAACTCACCACATTCAGGCCAGGGACCATGGGAGGCAAGGAAAGCCTCTACAGATGACTCACCTGAAGGATAGTGTAGCCAAAACACAGCAGTGGAACACATGCGGCCATCACTTTCAAGAGTAAGAGTCATAACTGGTTTTTATAACACAGAGAAAAAGACAGAAACATAGACAAAATGCCAAGATGGAGGAATTCATCTCAAATGAAAGGACAAGATAATGTCATGGTCAGATTCTAAGTGAAACAGACGAAAGTAACATGACTAATGGAAAATTTAGAGCCACAATCATAAAGATACACACTGGGCTTGAGAAAACAATGGAAGACATCACAGACACCCTTACAACAGAGATAAAAGAGTTTAAAAAGACTCAATCAGAGATTAAGGATATAATTAACGAGATGGGAAACAGGCTTGATGAAATGAACAGAAGGTTGAAGAAGCAGAGAAACAAGTGATATGGAAGACAAAATAATGTAAAATATTGAATCTGAACGAAACAGAGAAAGAATAATTACAGACCATGAGAACAGACATAGGGAACCCAGGGACTCCATCAAATGTGGTAACATCCATGTTACAGGAGACTCAGAAGACAGTGAAAAGGGGGCAGAAAATTTATTTCAAGATAGAATAGCTGGAAATTTCCCTAATCTGGGGAAGGAAACAGACATCCAAATGCAAGAGGCAAAACCAACAAAAGCAAGCCAATATACCTATACTCTAATTAAATTTAAAAAGAGTATAGTGATGAAGGAAAAATCTTAAAAGCAGCATGACAAAAGAACTCCTTAACTTACCAGGAAAAACCCATAAGGTTACCTGGAGATTTCTCAAGAGATATTTGGCAAGCCAGAGGGAGTGGCATGATATATTCAAAATCCTGAATGGGAAAAAATCTGCCACCAAGAATGATAGCAAGGCCATCATTCAGAATAGGAGAGATAGAATTTCCCAAACAAAAACTAAAGGGGTTTGTGACCATTAAACCAGCCCTGCATGAAATACGAAAGGGGACTCTGAGTGCAAAGGAGAAACCAAGTGTGATGAAGGTGAGGAAGAATCAGAGAAAGTCTCCAGAAGCAATGACAAAAGAAGTAATAAATGGCAATAAGTAATTATCTATCAATAACTACTTTGAATGCATATGGAATAAAATGCTCCAATAAAAATCGGTTGTCAGAATGGATGAAAAAAAAGGCTCATCTGTGCGTTACCTACAAAAGATTCATTTTAGACCTCAAGATAGATTGAATATGAGGGAGTGGAGAAACATCTATAATGCAAATGGAAGTCAAAAGAAAGCCATGGTAGCAATACTTATATGAGACAAACTAGACTCTTTTGATCTCGTATTGTTTTTATCGTGTTCTAGTATCAGGGGAGTACTGCCTTCATGGAATTTTTTAAAAATATGTATTCATTTTTGACAGTGAGCAAGACAGAGCATGAGTGGGGGGAGAGCCAGAGAGAGAGGGAGACATAGAATCTGAAGCAGGCTCCAGGCTCTGAGCTGTCAGCACAGGGCCCGACACAGGGCTGGAACTCATGGACTAGGAGCTCATGACCTGAGCTGAGGTCAGACGCTTAGCTGACTGAGCCACCCAGGCACCCCCCTCATGGAATAATTTTTAATATTCTCCCTCTACTCCATTATTCATCAGATTTTGATGAAGACTATCATTTTTTTAATGTTGGTAGAATTCACCAATGAAGCCACGGGTCCTGGGCTTTTCTGTGCTGGGATATTTTTGATTCCTAATTCAACTTTCATTCTTGTTATTGATGTAAGATTATTTCTTATTTCTTGGATTCAAGATCCATGATTCAATCTTGGTAACTTGCGTGTTTTTAGGAGTTACTGGGTTCTTTTCTAAATCATTTGAATCATATAAACATTTTAAATAATTATAAAAGTAAAAATACACACACAAAAATGTAACCAATAAAAAAATAATGGTTTATCAAGTTTGTGGCTTATCCACAGAAGAATTGGGATTTTTTTTTTTTAGTTTTTAAAGAAAATTTAATGTTTATTTATTTTTGAAAAGACAGAGTGTGAGTGGGGGAGGGCAGAGAGAGGAGACAAAATCTGAAGCAGGCTCCAGGCTCTGAGCTGTCAGCACAGCGCCAAATGCAGGGCTCGAACACACAAACCATAAGATCATGACCTGAGTCAAAGTCAGATACTTAACCGACTGAGGCACCCAGATGCCCCCAGAAAGAAGAATTATTACAAATGATTGTAAACACAGTGATTGACTTACCTAAATGAGATAAATCTCAAAGGCAGAATTAACTGCAAAGAAATTTTATATTGCTTTCATGTTGCATTCAGTAATCACCATGTTTAAAGTAACAGTATTCTAAAAGTATAGTTTGGACATGGGTGGAGCTAGAGAGTATTATGATAAGCAAAATAAGTCAGAAAAAGACAAATACCATATGATTTAACTTATATGTGCAATTTAAGAAACAAAACAAATGAAGTTTGAGGGAAAAAACAGAGAAGCAAACTAAGAAACAGACTCTTTTTTATTTATTTTTTTAGAGAGAGACAGATAAAGTGTGAGTTGGGGAGGGGCAGAGGGATAGGGAGAGTGAGAACCTCGAGCAGGCTCCATGCTCAGTGCAGAGCCCAACACAGTACTCAATCTCAGGACCATGAGATCATGACTTGAGCCGAAACGAAGAGTCGTACAGTTAACCAACTGAGCTACCCAGGTGCCCCTACACTTAACTACAGAGAATATATACATAATATATATGTTGTCTACTACTTAAATACTACTGTAGACTTAACTACAGAGAATATATACATAATATAATACATTATATATATAATATATATAATATAATATATTACATTATATTATATATATTATATAACTATTATATAATATATACAATTATAATATATTATAATATAATATTATATATTATATATATACATGAGTGTGTGTGTGTGTGTGTGTATATATATATATACATATATATATGCATATTTGCCATCTGAATAACTTAGTTAAGAGTACTCAGGTGGGACCACATAATATACCCATTGCAACACAAAGTGGGAGGTTGGGGTTGCTACATCCCAGCACAGAATGTCAGAGGTCTCAGAGGATGAGAAGAGGAATGTATGGGGCAAAGAGGCCATGGCTGTGAGACAGTCAGGGGTGCTAAAGACTGTGCAGGACAGGAGAGAAACTGAACAGGCAGACAGGATGGCAGGGGTCCCATGAAGTATCCTCACCTCAGTAACATGATAAAAGATTTTGCTTTAAAAGCAGCAGCAGCAACAGAAAACTGGTTGCATAAGATTCTTCAGTAAGTACATATGTTGAAGACAATGAGACCCAGATTTTGACTTTGCAATCAGAAGAATAAGCTTAAAATATGGAAATGGAGAAGACAAAAAAAAAAAGCAAAGGAGAAAACAATAATGCACCTTGTATTGGGTTGGAATTGACTGAGTCAGAGTCAGAACAGATAGAAGATACAAACGTGAATAAGAATGTAGTAGACTGCATCACTGTATAGACATATGTATGTTTGCTTGTGTGTAAGTATGTATATGTATATGTATATGTATATGTATATGTATATGTATATGTATATATATTCATTCCCTCGCTCTGTTTGCAGCTCCACCACATCCCAGTAGCAACGAGCATTTCTCTTACCAAGATCTCAGTTTGTAAATTACTTCCTCACAAAGCAGAGATCTTTACACAAATGACTAGGGCTGGGGTGAGGGAAGGCAGATGACCCTTGGAAATTCTTCTTTATGTCAGAAAGTAATGCTCAAAAGATGGGAACGTAAGCAGCAAAACAGAAACTGGCTTCAGATGCTCCCAGTGATATAATCTTAGACAGTTTCCACATCAAAATAATGATAGTCACAGTTTACAGCACACTAAATAAGACAGGAATTCATCAGTCTACACTGATATAAAAAATGAAAGTCACAGATTATACCTCACTAAGTAAAATAGGAATCCATCAGTCTACACTAAATAAATGAAAAATGATAGTCACAGCTTACATCTCATTAAGTAAGATAGGAGTCCATGAGTTCACACTAATATGAGTAGATGCCAACTGATAAATGTAGAAAGAATGAAGGATAGAATACAATCGGAAAAATCACCATTTGGAACCCATAATAGATAATTCAAGCAAGAAATATAAATGGATGTTTAACAGGCGGTTGAGTTTGTTGAGCACTGGGATATTTACACATTCTGAAAGTACCTCCCCACAAAATACATATTGATTATTAAAGCTGATTAACTTTATATGCAGTAAAACATCAGATATCACTTAACCAAGTGATTATGTTTTACATAAATAGTATAAAAATCAAACTTGTGTACAAGCTGCTACAATACACAGAAAGGAAACCAGCATCACAGTTGTGACGTTACTGACAAAAATGCATAACATGAATCTATTGAGAAAACATCAGACACACGCAAATTGAAGGGGATACTACAAAACAAAGTGCTAGTCATCTTCTAAAGTGTCCAGGACATGAAAGTCAAGGAAGACAGTGGAATGTTCCAGAATGAAATTAAAAGAGATGTGACAATTAACTGTGGTCCATGCTTTTAATTTGGATCCAGTTTTTAGGAGACATTAATAGGCAAAAAGTTGAGTAAGGTCTATGGATTAGTTGGCAGTAATGTACCCATGTTGATTTATTGGTGTGGGTGATTATGTGAGAGAATGCCTTTATGTCAGGAAATACATGTCAGCTGTTTGAGTGTGATGAGGGGGCAATTTATTCTCCAATAAATCAGGAAAACATAAAGCTCATTGATCTGTAGAAAAAAAATAAGGAAGGAAGGAAGAAAGGAAGGAAAGAGAGAGAGAGAAAGCAAGTAAGTGAGCCAGCCAGCCAGCCATAAAAGGAGCCATTTTGGAGGGCTTTCAACTGGCCAAAGAGGAGGCATCTGAGCATCAGTAAAATAATGATTTAACCACAATAAGAGCATCAAATCTTGCCATTCGCAATGATATAGATAGAGCTACAGAGTATTATGCTAAGCAAAATAAGTTGGAGAAAGACAAATATATCATTTCACTCTTATAGGGAATTTAAGAGGAAAAAAAGATGAAAATGGTGGGGGGAAAAGAGTCAATCCAGAAAACAGAGTGTTAACTAAAGAAAATAAATGGAGGGTTGTTGGAGGGGAGGTAGACAGGAGGGTTGGATGCAATGGGTAATGGGAATTAAGGAGGACACTTGTGATGGTGAATTAAGGAGGACACTTATTTATAAATTCATGTTATAAATAAGTGATGAACCACTAAATTCTACTTCTGAAACCAATACTACACTATAAGTTGACTAAATGATTTAAATAAAAACTTGAAACATAAAAAAGGCACGTAGATCAATGGAACAGGATAAAAAAACAGAAATGAACCCACAACTATATAGTTAATCAACTTTCAATGAAACAGGAAAAAAAATTGAATGGACAAAAAGACAGTGTCTTCAACAAATGGTGCTGGGAAAACTGGGCATCAACAGGCAGAATGAAACTGGACCACTTTCTTACACCATACACTAAAATAAACCCCAAATGGAAAAAAAAAGACCTGAATGTGAGACATGAAACCATCAAAATCTAAGAAGAAATCAGAGGCAGCAACGTCTTGGAAATCAACAATAGCAACTTCTTACTAGACACATCTCCAGAAGCAAGGGAAACAAAAGCAAAGACGAACTATTGTGACTTCATCAAGATAAAAACTTCTGCACAATGAAGGAAACAACGAAACGAACATGCAACCTTCAGAATGGGAGAAGGTATTTACAAATGACATATTGGATAATGGGTTAGTATCCTAAATCTATAAAGGAAACTTACAACATTCAACTGTCAAAAAGCAAACAATCCAGTGAAGAAATGGAAGACATGAACAGACATTTTTCCAAAGAAGACATCCAGATGGCTAACAGACACATGAAAAGATGCTCAACATCACTCACTGAAGGGAAACACAAAATTACAATGAGACATAACTTCACAGTGACAGAATGGCTAAAATTAATAACAGGAAATAACAGCTGTCAGTGAAGATGAAGAAAGGAGAACTCTTACGCTGTTGGTAGAACTGCAAATGACTGCAGGAACTCTGGAAAGAGTATGGAGGTTCCTCAAAAAATTAAAAATGGAGACTTCCACAGGCCCTCAAATATACTACTGGGTATCCACCCAAAGGATGTAAAAATGCAGATTCAAAGGGACACATGCACCCTGATGTTTAAAGCAGCATTATCAACTATAGCCAAATTATGGAAAGAGCCCAAATGCCCTTTGACCAATGAATTAGTGAATAAATATATCAATATATATAGAAATATTAGGCATAAAAAAGAATGAAATCTTGCCATTTACAATGATGTGAACAGAGCTAGAGTGCATTATGCTAAATAGCATGCCAGTAAGAGAAAGACAAATACCATATGATTTCACTCCTTTGTAGAATTTAGGAAATGAAACAGATGAACATGTGGGGGTAACAAAAAAAGACGGAATCAAACCATAAACAGACTCTTAACTACAGAGAACACACTGGGGGTTACTAGAGGGCAGTTGAGGGAGGGGAATGCATTAAATGAGTGATGGATATTAAGGAGGGTACTTGTGATGAATACCAGGAGACATATGTAAATGATGTATCACTAAATTCTACACCTGAAACTATTAATACACTATAGGTTAACTAATGGGAATTATATATATATAATTCAAATATATAATGTATTATATATATAATGTATATATATATATACACACAATATATAATGTATTATATATATATAATATATATAATTCAAATATATAATGTCAAATTGGTTTCCATACAACACCCCGTACTCATCCCAACAGGTGCCCTCCTCAATGCTCATTGCCCACCCTCCCCTCCTTCCCACCCCCCAAAAACCCTCAGTTTATTCTCAGTTTTTTAAGTCTCTTATTGTTTGCGTACTTCCCTCTCTGTAACATTTACCCCCCTTCCCCTCGCCATGGTCTTCTGTTAAGTTTCTCAGGATCCACGTGAGTGAAAACATATGGTATCGGTCTTTCTCTGACTGACTTATTTCCCTTAGCATAATACTCTCCAGTTCCATCCACGTTGCTACAAATGGCCAGATTTCATTCGTTCCCATTGCCAAGTAGTATTCCATTGTATATCTAAACCACATCTTCTTTATCCATTCGTCAGTTGATGAATATTTAGGTCCTTTCCATAATTTGGCTATTGTTGAAAGTGCTGCTATAAACATTGGGGTACAAGTGACGCTATGCATCAGCACCCCTGTGTCTCTTGGGTAAATTCCCAGCAGTGCTATTTCTGGGTCATAGGGTAGATCTATTTTTAGTTTTTCGAGGAACTTCCACACTGTTTTCCAGACCGGCTGCACCATATTGCATTCCCACCAACAGTGCAGGAGGGTTCCCATTTCTCCACATCCTCTCCAGAATCTGTAGTCTCCTGATTTGTTAATTTTACCCACTCTGACCAGCGTTAGGTGGTATCTCAGTGTGGTTTTGATTTGTATTTCCCTGATGAGGAGTGACGTTGAGCATCTTTTCATGTGCCTGTTGGCCATCTGGAGTTTTTCTTTAAAAAAGTGCCTATACACACACCTTCTTCCCATTTCCTCACTAGATTATTTGTTTTTTGGGTGTGGAGTTTAGTGAGTTCTTTATTGATTCTGCATACTAGCCCTTTATTCGATATTTCCATTGCAAATATATTTTCCCATTCCATCAGTTGCCTTTTAGTTTTGTTGATTGTTTCCTTTTCAGTGCAGAAGATTTTATCTTCATGAGGTCTCAACAGTTAATTTTTGCTTTTAATTCTCTTGCCTTTAGAGATGTGTCGAGTAAGAAATTGCTGTGGCCAAGGTCAAAGAGGTTTTTTCCTGCTTTATCCTCTAGGGTTTTGATGGTTTCCTGTCATGGATTCAGGTCCTTTATCCATTTTGAGTTTATTTTTTTGAATGGTGTAAGAAAGTGGTCTAGTTTCATTCTTCTGAATGTTGCTGTCCAGTTTCTCCCAACACCATTTCTTAAAGAGACTGTCTTTTTTACATTGGATATTCTTTCCTGCTTAGTCAAAGATTAGTTGGCCATACATTTGTGGGTCCAATTCTGGAGTCTCTATCCTGTTCCATTTATCTGTGTGTCTGTTTTTGTGCCAATACCATACTGTCTTGATGATTAAAGCTTTGTAGTAGAGGCTAAAGTCTGGGACTGTGATGCCTCCGGCTTTGGTTTTCTTCTTCAATATTACTTTGGATATTCAGGGTCTTTTGTGGTTCCATACAAATTTTAGGATCGCATGTTCTAGCTTTGAGAAGAATGCTGGTGCAATTTTGATTAGGATTGCATTAAATGTGTAGATTTTTTTGTGTAGTATTGACATTTTAACAATATTTATTCTTCCAATTCATGAGCACAGAATGTTTTCCATTTTTTATATCTTCTTCAGTTTCCTTCATAAGCTATCTACAGTTTTCAGCATACAGATCTTTTACATCTTTGGTTAGGTTTATTCCTAGGTATTTTATGATTCTTGGTGCAATTGTGAATGGGATCAGTTTCTTTATTTTCCCTTCTGTTGCTTCATTATTAGTGTATAAGAATGCAACTGATTTCTGTACATTGATTTTGTACCCTGCAACTTTGCTGAATTCATGTATCAGTTCTAGCAGACTTTTGGTGGAGTCTATCGGGTTCTCCATGTATATTATCATGTCATCTTCAAAAAGTGAAAGCTTGACTTCATCTTTGCCAATTTGGATGCCTTTGATTTCCATTTGTTGTCTGATTGCTGATGTTAGAGCTTCCAACACTATGTTAAACAACAGTGGTGAGAGTGGATATCTCTGTCGTGTTCCTGATCTCAGGGAAAAAGCTCTCAGTTTTTCCCATTGAGGATGATATTAGCTGTGGGCTTTTCATCAATGGTTTTTATGATGTTTAAGTATGTTCCTTTTATCCTGACTTTCTCGAGAGTTTTTATTAAGAAAGGATGCTGAATTTTGTCTAATGCTTTTTCTGCATCGATTGACAGGATCATATGGTTATCTTTTCTTTATTGATGTGATGTATCACATTGATTGATTTGCAAATGTTGAACCAGCCCTGCATCCCAGGAATGAATCCCACTTGATCATGGTGAATAATACTTTTTATATGCTGTTGAATTCGATTGGCTAGTATCTTACGAGAATGTTTGCATCCATATTCATCAGGGATATTGGCCTGTAGTTCTTTTTTCACTGGGTATCTGTCTGGTTTAGGAATCAAAGTAATGCTGGCTTCATAGAATGAGTCTGGAAGTTTTCCTTCACTTTCTAAATTTTGGAACAGCTCGAGAAGGATAGGTATTATCTCTGCTTTAAATGTCTGGTAGAATTTCCCTGGGAAGCCATCTGGTCCTGGACTCTTATTTGTTGGGAGATTTTTGATAACTGATTCAATTTCTTCACTAGTTATGGGTCTGTTCAAATTTTGTGGTTCTTTCCATTTGAGTTTTGGAAGTGTGGGTTTTTAGGAATTTGTCCATTTCTTCCAGGTAGTCCAGTTTCTTGGCATATAACTTTTCATAGTATTCTCTGATTATTACTTGTATATCTGAGGGATTTGGTTGCAATAATTCCATTTTCATTTGTGATTTTATCTATTTGGGCCCTCTCTCTTTTCTTTTTGAGAAGCCTGGCTAGAGGTTTATCAATTTTGTTTATTTTTTCAAAAAACCAACTCTTGGTTTCATTGATCTGCTCTATAGTTTTTTTAGATTGTATATTGTTTATTTCTGTTGTTACCTTTATTATTTCTCTTGTTCTGCTAGGTTTCGGGGGGGGGGTCTTTTCTATTATCATGGTTCCTTTAGGTGTGCTGTTAGATTGTGTATTTGGGATTTTTATTCTTTTTTCATATAGGCCTGGATTACAATGTATTTTCCTCTCAGGACTGCCTTTGCTGCATCCCAAAGCATTTGGATTGTTGTATTTTCACCTTCATTTGTTTCCATATATCTTTAAATTTCATCTCTAATTGCCTGGTTGACCCATTCTTTATTTTATTTTTTTAAATTTTATTATGAAATTTATTGTCAAATTGGTTACCATACAACACTGAGTGCTCATCCCAACAGGTGCCCTCCTCAATGCCCATCACCCACCCATCCCTTCCTCTCACCACCCATCAACCCTCAGTTTATTCTCAGTTTTCAAGAGTCTCTTATGTTTTGGCTCCCTCCTTCTCTAACCTTTTTTTTTTTTTTCCTTCCACTCCCCCATGGTCTTCTGTTAAGTTTCTCAGGATCCACATAGGAGTGAAAAAATATGGAATCTGTCCTTCTCTGTATGACTTACTTCACTTAGCATAATACTCTCCAGTTCCATCCATGTTGCTACAAAAGGCCATATTTCATTCTTTCTCATTGCCACATAGTACTCCATTGTGTATATAAACCACAATTTCTTTATCCATTCATCAGTTGATGGACATTTAGGCTCTTTCCATAATTTACCTATTGTTGAGAATGTTGCTATAAACATTGGGATACAAGTGCCCCTATGCATCAGTATTCCTATATCCCTTGGGTAAATTCCTAGCAGTGCTATTGCTGGGTCATAGGGTAGGTCTATTTTTAGTTTTTTGAGGAACCTCCGCACTGTTTTCCAGAGCGGCTGCACCAGTTTACATTCCCACTAACAGTGCAAGAGGGTTCCCGTTTCTCCACATCCTCTCCAGCATCTATAGTCTCCTGATTTGTTCATTTTAGCCACTCTGACTGGCACGAGGTGATATCTGAATGTGGTTTTGATTTGTATTTCCCTGATGAGGAGCGATGTTGAGCATCTTTTCATGTGCCTATTGGCCATCTTGATGTCTTCTTTAGAGAAGTGCCTATTCAGTTTTCTGCCCCTTTCTTCACTGGGTTATTTGTTTTTCAGGTGTGGAGTTTGGCAAGCTCTTTATAGATTTTGGATACTAGCCCTTTGCCCGATATGTCATTTACAAATATCCTTTCCCATTCTGTTGGTTGCCTTTTAGTTTTGTTGATTGTTTCTTTTGCTGTGCAGAAGCTTTTTCTCTTCATGAGGTTCAATAGTTCATTTTTTATTTTAATTCCCTTGTCTTTGGGGATGTGTCAAGTAAGAAATTGCTGCAGCTGAGGTCATAGAGGTTTTCCCCTGTTTTCTCCTCTAGGGTTTTGATTATTTCCTGTCTCACATTCAGTTCCTTTATCCATTTGAGTTTGTTTTTGTGAATGGTGTATGAAAGTGGTCTAGTTTCATCCTTCTGCATGTTGCTGTCCACTTCTCCCAGCACCATTTGTTAAAGAGACTTTTTTTCCAGTGGATATTCTTTCCTGCTTTGTCAAAGATTAGTTGGCCATACTGTTGTGGGTCTAGTTCTGGGGTTTCTATTCTATTCCATTGGTCTATGTGTCTGTTTTTGTGCCAATACCATGCTGTCTTGATGATGACAGCTTTGTAGTAGAGGCTAAAGTCTGGGATCGTGATGCCTCCCGCTTTGGTCTTCTTCTTTGAAATTACTTTGGCTATTCAGGGTCTTTTGTGGTTCCACACAAATTTTAGGATTGCGTGTTCTACTTTGAAAAGACTGCTGGTGCAATTTTGATTAGGATGGCATTGAATGTGTAGATAGCTTTGGGTAGTATTGACATTTTGACAATATTTATTCTTCCAATCCATGAACACGGAATGTTTTTCCATTTCTTTGTATCTTCTTCAATTTTCTTCATAAGCTTTCTATAGTTTTCAGCATACAGATCTTTTACATCTTTGGTTAGGTTTATTCCTAGGTATTTTATGATTCTTGGTGCAATTGTGAATGGGATCAGTTTCTTTATTTTCCCTTCTGTTGCTTCATTGTTAGTGTATAAGAATGCAACTGATTTCTGTACATTGATTTTGTATCCTGAGACTTTGCTGAATTCTTGCATCAGTTCTAGCAGACTTTGGTGGAGTCTATAGGGTTTTCAATGTATAATATGTCATCTGCAAGAAGTGAAAGGTTAATTTCATCCTTGCCAATTTTGATGCCTTTAATTTCCTTTTGTTGTCTGATTGCTGATGCTAGCACTTCCAACACTATGGTAAACAACAGCGGTGAGAGTGGACATCCCTGTCGTGTTCCTGATCTCAGGGAAAAAGCTCTCAGTTTTTCCCCATTGAGGATGATATTAGCTGTGGGCTTTTCATCAATGGCTTTATGATGTTTAGGTATGTTCTTTTTATCCCAACTTTCTCCAGGGTTTTTATTAAGAAAGGATGCTGAATTTTGTCTAATGCTTTTTCTGCATCGATTGACAGGATCATATGGTTATCTTTTCTTTATTGATGTGATGTATCACATTGATTGATTTGCAAATGTTGAACCAGCCCTGCATCCCAGGAATGAATCCCACTTGATCATGGTGAATAATACTTTTTATATGCTGTTGAATTCGATTGGCTAGTATCTTATGAGAATGTTTGCATCCATATTCATCAGGGATATTGGCCTGTAGTTCTCTTTTTTTACTGGGTTTAGGGTTTTTTACTGTCTGGTTTAGGAATCAAAGTAATGCTGGCTTCATAGAATGAGTCTGGAAGTTTTCCTTCACTTTCTAAATTTTGGAACAGCTCGAGAAGGATAGGTATTATCTCTGCTTTAAATGTCTTGTAGAATTTCCCTGGGAAGCCATCTGGTCCTGGACTCTTATTTGTTGGGATATTTTTGATAACTGATTCAATTTCTTCACTGGTTATGGGTCTGTTCAAGCTTTCCATTTCTTCCTGTTTGAGTTTTGGAAGTGTGTGAGTGTGTAGGAAATTGTCCATTTCTTCCAGGTTGTCCAGTTTGTTGGCATATAATTTTTCATAGTATTCCCTGATAATTGCGTGTATTTCTGAGCGATTTGGTTGTAATAATTCCATTTTCATTCATTATTGTATCTATTTGGGTCATATCCCTTTTCTTTTTGAGAAGCCTGGCTAGAGGTTTGTCAATTTTGTTTATTTTTTCGAAAACCAACTCTTGGTTTCATTGATCTGCTCTACAGGTTTTTTTTAGATTCTATATTGTTTATTTCTGCTCTGCTCTTTAGTATTTCTCTTCTTCTGCTGGGTTTGGGGTATCTTTGCTTTTCTGCTTCTATTTCCTTTAGGTGTGCTGTTAGATTTTTGTATTTGGGATTTTTCTTATTTCTTGAGATAGACCTGGAATGCAATGTATTTTCCTCTCAGGAATGTCTTTGCTGCATCTCAAAGTGTTTGGATTGTTGCAGTTTCATTTTCATTTGTTTCCATATATTTTTAAATTTCTTCTATAATTGCCTGGTTGACCCATTCATTCTTTAGTAGGGTGTTCTTTAACCCCCATGCTTTGGGAGGTTTCCAGAATTTTTCTTGTGGTTGATTTCAAGTTTCATAGCATTGTGGTCTGAAAGTGTGCATGGCATGATTTTAATTCTTTTATACTTCTGAAGGGCTATTTTGTGACCCAGTATGTGATCTATCTTGGAGAGTGTTCCATGTGCACTTGAGAAGAAAGTATATCCTGCTGCTTTGGGATGCAGAGTTCTAAATATATCTGTCAAGTCCATCTGATCCAATGTAGCATTCAGGGCCATTGTTTCTTTATCGATTCTCTGTCTAGATGATCTATCCGTTGTTGTAAGTCGAGTATTAAAATCCCCTGTAATTACCACATTCTTATCAATAAGGTTGCTTATGTTTGTGATTGTATTATGTATTTGGGGGCTCCCGTATTCAGCACATAGACATTTATAATTGTTATTTCTTCTTGATGGATAGATCCTGTAATTATTATATAATGCCCTTCTTCATCTCTTGTTACTCTTATAACATCTAGTTTGTCAGAAACAAGGATGGCTACTCCAGCTTTCTTTTGACTTCCAGTAGCATGATAGATAGTTTTCCATCCCCTCACTTTCAATCTGAAGGTGTCTTCAGGTCTAAAATGAGTCTCTTGTAGACAGCAAATGTATGGGTCTTGTTTTTCACCCATTCTGATACCCTATGTCTTTTTTTGGAGCATTTAGTCCATTTACATGCAGTGTTATTATTGAAAGATATGGGTTTAGAGTGTTTGTGATATTTGTAGGTTTCATGATTTTAGTGGTGTCTCCAATACTTTGTGGTCTGTGCAACATTTCACCTACAGAGTCCCCCTTAGGATTTCTTGTAGGGCTGGTGTGGTGGTGATGAATTCTTTCATTTTTTGTTTGGGAAAAACTTTATCTCTCCTTGTATTCTGAATGACAGACTTGTTGGGTAAAAGATTCTTGGCTGCATTTTTTTTTTTTTTCTGTTCATCACATTGAAGATTTCCTGTCATTCCCTTCTGGCCTGTCAAGTTTCAGTAGATAGGTCTACTACTACCCTTATGTGTCTACCTTTGTATGTTAAGGCCCATTTATCTTTAACTGATTTCAGAATTCTCTATATATGTATTTTTCCAGTTTCACTATGATATGTCATGCAGAAGATGGATTCAAGTTTCGTCAGAAGGGAGTTCTCTGTGCCTCTTGGATTTCAATGCCTGTTTCCTTCCCCAGATTGGGGAAGATCTCAGCTATGATTTGTTCGAGTACACCTTCAGCCTCTTTCTCTCTCTCTTATTCTGCTGGAATTCCTAGGATACGGAGACTGTTCTGTTTGATTGCATCACTTAGTTCTGTAATTTCCCGTCGTGCTCCCGGATTTTTTTTATCTCTCTTTTTCTCAGCTTCCTCTTTTTCCATAATTGTATCTTCTAATTCACCTAGTCACCCCTCTACCTCTTCACACGAACTGAGACCACCTCCATTTTACCTTGCACCTCATTTATAGCATTTTAAATTCATCCTGACTACTTTTTAGTCCCCTGATCTCTGTAGCAATAAATTATCTGCTCTCCTCTATGTTTTTTCAAGCCCAGCATTAATTTTATGACTATTATTCTATATTCTTGTTCAGTTATATTGCTTAAATCGGTTTTGATCAATTCGTTAGCTGTCACTACTTTCTGGAATTTCTTTTGAGAATTCTTCCATTTCATCATTTGGGCTAGTTTTCTGTCCCTTATGCATTTTAAAGCTGTGAGCACTGCTCTATTAAAGGAGGGTCGTAAACTGTCCTGGTCCTGGCCCTTCAGGAGGTGTTTTTTCAGAGATTATTACGTGCTGTCTGTTGTTGTGACTTTGGTTATTTTATTACCCCACTCATAGTGATATTTGGACCCTCCACCAGGTGTGCTTTGATTTGTTCCTCAGAGTAGCCCTATCTTTTCTCCAGCTTTCCCATTTTCTTCCTGGTAGATTCATCCTCTTCCCCCCTCCCCCCGCCCAGTGTCTGGTGTTCAAAGTCCTTTGGCTTCTTCACCTCTTTGTTTGAGAGATGTGGGAAGTATGGATCCCCCTACCTCTCCACCATGTTGGCCCCTCACTAATGGGAATTTAAATAAAAACTAGAAACAAACAAAAAACTTGAAACAGAAAAAAATAGAACTACTCTACAATCTATGTATTTACCTAAAGGATACAAAAATACTGATTCACAGGGACATAAGCACCCTTAGATTTGTAGCAGTGTTGTCCACAATAGCTAAATCATCGAAAGAGCCAAAATGTCCATCAACTGACAAATGGATAAAGAAGTTGTGGTACACATATACAATGGAATATTTCTCAGCCATAAAAAAGAATGAAATGTTGCCATTTACAAGAACATAGATGGAGATAGAGTGCATTATGCTAAGTGATATAAGTTAGTCAGAGAAAGACAGATACCATACAATTTCACAAATATGTGGAATTTAAGAAATGAAATAGATGAACATGGGGAGAAAAGAGATGGAGACAAACCATAAAACAGGCTCTTTCTATAGAGAACAAAATGAAGGTTTCTAGAGGGGAGGTGAGTGTGGGGATGGGAATTAAAGAGGGTACTTGCTGTGATGAACACTGGGTGTTGTATGCAAGTGATGAATCATTAAATTCTACTCTTGAAACTAATGTTACACTACATGCTAACTAACAACAGTTTAAATAAAAACTTGAAATTAACACACACACACACACACACACATATATATATATTTGCACTGTATAATTGCACTGTAAATTGACCTAGTCAAGGAAAATCAACAACTGAAGACAACTGGATTTCATTAACCCAAGGAAAAGCAGAGACCAAGAGTAAGAATGTGTCTGTGTCTCTCCATCCCTCCAGCACCTCTCTCATGGGACTAAGAGTGATAATAAGGATGGGCAAAGTAGAAGAATGGATCAGTATATAGAAAATAAAATTATAGAAAATTAGGAAGCTGAACAGTAGAAGGAAGGAAAAATATTAGATCACAAATGTAGATTTAAGGAACTCATTGCCTCCATAAAGCATAATAACATTTGTATCATAGGATTTTCAGAAGAGAAGGGAAAGGGAGCAGAAGGTTTATTTGAGCAAATTAAAACTGAAAACTTCCCACACACAGCACAGAGAACTCCCATCACATTCAGCAAAAGCCAGAAACACCAAGATGTACCATAGAAAAAAAAATGCAAAACATAGAGAAAAGGAAAGAATCCTGAAAACAGCAAGGGAAAAGAAATCATTAACCTGAAAGGGAAGATACTCTGGTTAGCAACAGATCTCTACACAGAAAGCTGACAGGCCAGATGGAAGTGGCATGATATGGTCAATATGCTGAAGGGGGAAAATATGCAGCTGGGAATACTTTATTCAGCAGGACTCACTGAGAAAAGAATGAGAGATAAAGAGTTTCCCAGTAAACAAAAACTAAGTTGTTTGTGATCACTAAACCAGTATTCAAGAAATATGAAAGGGGAACCTTTGACTGGGAAGGAATGACCAAAAGGCAATAAACACTAGAAAGGAACAGAGAAAATCTACAGAAACAGCAACATGATAGGTAATGCAATGGCACAAGTTTCTCATCTATCAGTAATTATTCTGAATGTGAATGGACTAAATGTTCCAATCAAAAGATATAGAGTATCAGAATAGATTAAAAAACAAGACACAATGAAATGTTTCTTAAACCTAAAAACACTCCCAGATTGAGAGAGAGGGGGAAGGAGAACCATGTCATGGTAATGGGTATAAAGAGAAGGCTGGAGTAGTTATATCAGACAAACTAGATTTTTTAAATTTCAAATTTAGTTAGTTAACATACAGTGCAATATTGGCTTTAGGACTAGAATTCATTGATCCATCACTCACATACAACACCCAGTGTTCATCATAACAAGTGCTTTCCTTAATACCTATCACCATCTAGCCCATCCCCCAATTACCTCCTCTTTAGCAACCCTCAGTTTATTCTGTTCTTCAGAGTCTCTTATGGCTTGTTTCTCTCTTTCTTCTTTTTTATTTTGCTTTCCCATCCCATATGTTCCTTTGTTTTCTTTCTTAAATTCCACATATGAGTGAATTTTTTTTATAATATTTGTATTTTTGTGGGTTTGGTCAGATCTCTCCTCTTTCACTAGAGTTTTTTTTATTTTTAATTAAAAAAATTTAATGTTTATTTGTGAGAGAGACAAAGAGACAGAGACAGAGAGAGAGAGAGAAAGAAAATGTGAGTGGGGGAGGGGCAGAGAGAGAGGGAGACACAGAATCTGAAGCAGGCTCGACTCTGAGCTGTCAGTGCAGAGCCCATCGCAGGGTTTGAACTCATGGAATACAAGATCATGACAAGCCAAAGTCAGATGCTTCACTGACTGAGCCACCTAAGCACCCCTGTGTCATTTGGGATTTTACCTATTTGGGTCCTCTCTCTTTTCTTTTTGACATGTCTGGCTAAGGAGTTACCAATTTTGTGTATTCTTTCAAAGAACCAGCTCTTAGGTTCATTGATCTCTTTCTCTGGGGTTTTTGTTTGTTTCCCTGTTTCTTTATCATTTATCTCTGCTCTAATTTATGTCTTCATTATTTCCCTTCATCTGCTGACTTTAGGTTCTTTTGTTGTTCGCTTCCTAGGTCCTTTATATGTAAGGTTAGGTTATGTACTTGGGACATTTCTTGCTTCTTGAGATAGGCCTGAGGTGCAATGTACTTTCCATTAGGACTGTCTTTGCTGCATCCCAAAGGGCTTGGACTGTTAGTGTTTTCATTTTTATTTGCTTCCGTTTATTTGTTTTTTATTCCTTTTTTAATATTCTGATGAACCCATTCATGCTTAAGAGGCTGTTCTTTAATCCCCATGTATTTGAGGGCTTTCCAAATTATTTCTTATGTTTGACTTCAAGTTTCATAGTGCTGTGACTTGAAAATATGTATGGTATGACCTTGATCTTTTTATGCTTGCTGAGGGCGGATTTGTGACCCAGTGTGTGATCTATTCTGCAAAAGGTTCCATGTGCACTCAAGAAGAATGTATATGCTGCTGCTTTAGGATCAAATATTCTGATTATACCTGTTAAGTCCATCGGATGCAGTGTGCCATGAAAGCTATTGTTTCCATGTTGATTTTCTGCTTAGATCATGTGTCCATTGATATAAGTGGAGTCTTAAAATCCCCTACTATTGGGGCGCCTGGGTGTCTCAGTCGGTTAAGCCGCTGACTTTGGCTCAGGTCATGATCTCACAGTCCGTGAGTTCAAGCCCCGCGTGGGGCTCTGTGCTGACAGCTCAGAGCCTGGAGCCTGTTTCAGATTCTGTGTCTCCTTCTCTCTGACCATCCCCCGTTCATGCTCTGTCTCTCTCTGTCTCAAAAATAAATAAACGTTAAAAAAAATTTTTTTTAAATAAATAAAAAAATAAAATCCCCTACTATTATAGTATGATTATCAATGAGTTTATGTTTGTAATTAATTAACTCATATATTGGGGTTTACTAAGTTTGGGGCATATATATTTACAATTGTTAGATCTTGATGGACAGACCCCATAATAATGATAACAATGTCCATCTTCACCTCTTGTTACAGTCTTTGTTTTAAAATCTAGCTTGTCTCACAAGTATCAGAATGTATTTCTAAAAAATTGAGTGGATTAAAAAATGGGAATAAATAAAAAATCAGATTGTATTAAAAAACATTAAAGTGACTGGAAGCCAGTGGACAATATAAAATGATATCACCTGATATGCATTTGTATTTTTGTATGTTTATTTTTTTCTTCAAAATTTTATTTAAATTCCACTATTAAACATACAGTGTAAAGTAGTTTCAGGTGTAAGATTTAGTGATTCATCACTTACATACGACATCTAGTGCTCATCACACATCTGCCCCCTTTAATGCCAATCACCCCTTTAACCCCGCCCTCCACCACCTCCCCTCAGGCAACCCTCAGTTTGTTCTATATAACCGAGTCTCTTTTATGATTTCTCTCTCTCTTCCCCCCCCCATGTTTATTAATCAAGTTGCTTATATTCCCCATATGACTGGTATCATAGGGTATTTCTCTTTCTCTGACGGACTTATTTGCTTAGCATAATACACTCTAGCTCTTTCCACATCATTGTAAATGGAAAGATTTCATTATTTTTTCTAATTTTTACTTAAAATGTGGATAATTGAAATATAGTGTAATACTAGTTTCAGTACTAGAATTTAGTGATCGTCTCTTACATATTAACACCCAGTGCTCATCATAGCAAATGCCCTCCTTAATACCCATCACTCATTTATAGCCCATTCCACCCACCTCCATTCATCAATCCTCAGTTTGTTCTCTATTGTTGAAAGTCTCTTATGGTTTGATTCCTTCTCTTTTGTTTTCCTTCCCATATATCCAATTGTTTGGTTTCTTAAATTTCACATGAGTGAAACCATGTGGTATTTCTCTTTCTGTGGATGTTTTATTTTGCCTAGTATAATACACTCTAGCTCCATCCACATCATAGCAAATGACAAGATTTCATTCTTTTTCATGACTAATACTCCATTATATCATATATACACCACACTTTCTTTATCCATTTATCAGTTGATGGACATTTAGGCTCATTCTTTAATTTGGCTTTGCAGATTATGCTACTATAAACATCAGCGTTCATGTGTACTTTCAAATCAGTATTTTTTATTATTTTGTGTAAATACCTAATAGTACAGGCATTGTATTGTAAAGTAATTCTACTTTTAACTGTTTGAGAAACTTCTGTACTACTCCAGAGGGGCTGCACCAGTTTGCATTCTCACCAACAGTGTAAGTAGGTTTCTTTACAAACCTACTTTACAAGTAGGTTTCTAACAATACCTGTTGTTTACTATGTTGTTCATTTTAGCCATTCTGATGGTTGTGAGGTGGTATCTCATTGTGGTTTGGATTTGTATTTCCCTGATGATGAGTGATATTGAGCATCTTTTCATGTGTCTGTTATCCACTTGGATGTCTTTGGGAAAATGTCTATTCTTGTCTCTACCCATTTCTTAACCGGATTACTTGTCATTTTCTGTTCTGAATGATAGCCTTGCTGGATAGAGTATTCTTGGCTGCACATTTTTCCATTAGGCACACTGAACATATCAAACCACTCCATTTTGACCTGCTTAGCTTCTGTGGAGAGATCTTCAGCCAGCCTCATGGATCTTCCCTTGTAAGTTATGGAATTCTTTTGTTTTGCTGCATTTAGGATTTTTTTTTCTTTATTGCTATAGTTTGTAAGTTTAACTATATCTTGGTGTTGGCCCGCTTTTGTCAATTTTGATGGGACTCTCTGTGCCTTCTGAGTTTGGTAGTCTGTTTCTTTCCCCCACATTAAGAGTAGTTTCTCTGCTCCTGTTCTTTATCTTCTTCTTCTGAGGCTCCTATGATATGAATATTATTATGGTTTAGGAAGTCACCGAGTTTTCTAAGTCTACATTCGTGATCTACTATTTTTTTTCCTTCTTCTTTTCAGTTTCATCATTTTCCATGACTATATCTTCTATATCACTTATTCATTCCTGTTCTTCTTTCATCATTGTGGTCATTACTTCCACACAGTTTTGAAGTTCAGTTATTCCATTTTTCACTTTGGATTCTTTTTTTTAATTATTTTATCTCTGTGGTATAGTCTCCCTAAAATATTCCATCCTTTTCTCAATCCCAGAGAATATCCTTATGATTGCTGCTTTAAATTCTCCATCAGGCATATTACTTATATCTTCTGATTAGATCTCTAGTTCTTTCCTTGGGGGTGAATTCCTCCATATTGGCAATATGTCTAGGTCTCCGTGTACTTCTGTGTGTTAGAAATCCTGTTCTGTTTCCTACTCCTGAGACTAACGGCTTTATAAAGAAGAGGTCATATAATGTCCTGAACCTGGCAGTTCAGAGAGTGTCTCTGTTGTGAGCTGCATGCACTCTGCTGCTGTGTTTTGTTTGCTTTATCCCTCTGCTCAGTCCTCTGCAGAGGCTCTCCTTGCCTGCAGTATGCAGTGTCTGGACTCTAATCAGAGTGTGGCAAGTTGTAACAAGGTGTGCTGTGGTCTGCTTATTAAATGAGACTGATGCTACTTCCACTAGAACTGAAAACTTTCAGAACTCTATGATCAGGAGACAAGGTGTGTGCAGAGCTTTCTGCTGGCCTTCTGGGAAAGGGGCCTCTAAACTATGTTTTTTAAAGACAAGTTATCACTTACTAGAGCATTATAACTCATAAATGAAATAATATAGTGGAAATATAAGATGCTGAGAATCAGAAGCATGACATCAGCAAAATAGCAAAATAGGAGCTTTTTACCATCTTCTCCCCCAAAGAACACAGACTGTAACACAACCAACAGATGACAGTGTCTTTGTGCACTCTGGTCGTCCAGCAGAGAAGTCGCAGCACACCATCAGAGCAGAGATCAATTCAAGATTGACACCCTGAATAACAGTTGCCCTATACTCCTCAGGTCACACCTATTCCATAGTGGAAGAGCCCAGCACCAAAAGAGACCTTCTCAGCCAGTGACTTCTACTTTGGGGAAATTGGGAGCATGTGAGTGAACACCCTGTTTCCCTAGCTGTGAAGAATGCTTGTGCACTCTTTGTGGGAATGTAAGTTGCCAAAGCCACCATAGAAGACACTATGGAGGTTACTCAGAAAAATAAAATTAGAACTACCGTATATCCAGCAATTCCACCTCTGGGTATTTATCTAAAGGAAATGAAAACACTAATTTGAAGATATATGCACCCCATGGTCATTGCAGCATTATTTACCAATATAGCCAAGACATAAGTGTTCATAAAGAAAATGTCATATTACATGTTTCATAAACATGTGATTATTGTGCCATAAAAAAATCAATGGAATTCTGCCACTTGTGACATGGATGATTCTTGAAGGTATTATGCTCAGTGAAATACTCAGACAGAGAAGGACCAATACCATATCACCATACCTCTGTGGGAAACCTTAAAACAAAAACAAAAACAAAACAAAACAAACAAACAAAAACCAAGTTCATAGACCCAAAGAACAGAGTGGGGATTGCCAGATGTAGGGGTGGGTGAAATAAGTGAAGAGGGTCAAAATTTGTTATATAACAATTAACTCATTGTGATTTATGTTACAGAATGGTGACTGTAGTTAATACTATATTGCATTCTTGAAAGTTGCTCAGAGGTAGATCTTAAAAGTCCTCATCACAAGAAATAAAAATTAATTTGTAACTATGGATGTTCACTAGACATAACGGATGTTCACTACTTATTATGGTGATCATCATATCCCAATATTTACAAATATTAAATAATTTTGTGTGGACCTGAAATTAATACATATCAATTATATTTCAACTTAAAAATGGCAAGAAGAAGATTATCAAGGAGGAATTTTTTGCCCTACCAGATATCAAGATTTATAATAAACATGTAATAACTGAAAGTATGTGGCATTGTTGCAGTAACAGACTCACTGAACACTAGAGGAGAACTGAAGGCCCAGAAACATATCAGCACCCTCACATGTGTGTGCATGTGCGCGCGCACACACACACACACACACACACACACAGGACTTTGATATAATTAAGAGATATAATGACATCCCTGGACAAAGAAAAAAATATTTCAATGAATTAAACTGAAGTTTGGTTACAAAAATGAAAAACAAATTTGGATGCTCACACTCACCCATAGACATAATTTAATTCCAGGTGTATTTAGGGTATGACATTAAAATTTTTAGGAAAAATATATAGGTTAATGTCATTCTCACTTTGGGAAAAATTTCTTAAAGATTAATTAAAAGTTTCTTCTATGTTTAAATTTAGAAATTCTGGCCACCACGAGACCCATTTTTAAGTAAAATGCCAAGTAACAAACTGAGAGAAAATATTCCAGACCACACAACCAACAGAGAGTTAAAAGCAATTATAAGGACCCCTATATATTAATGATAAAAACAGAGAAGCAATGCCATAGACCTCTTGTCAGAACCTACAGTTGTGGTTTTCATAGAAAGACAATTATACATAGCAATAAGTATATGAGGATATATTCCATTATTGGTTATTAGGGAAATAAAAACCAAGGTCACAACTCAATAGCACTTATGGTCTTTCAGTTGGCAATTATTTAAAAGTCTGCAAGACCAAGTGTTACAGAAAATGTAGATCAGTGGAATAATTTATACAAAACTAGGGTAGAGTAAATTGAAAGAACTGTTTGGGTTACAACATCTGTGTAGTTTGCTTATTCCATGACCAGCAATTCCTGTCCTAGGCATACATCCAAAAGACTTTCTTGCATACATACCCCAAAAGTCACAAACAAAATGTTCACCCTAATGTCTTTCATATGAGTCACAAACTTTCATCACCAAAAATGGCCGTCAGTGAGTGAAGAGACAAAATAATTATAATATATTCACACAATGGAATATTAGAAAGTAGTGAAAACAAATGAACCACAGCTACACAAATAATATTGGATAATCTTAGTGTCAAAACATGAAATAGTGGAATAGGGAGAGTGCCAAAAGCACATATAATAGATGACACACTTTATGGAATTTCAAATAAACCAAACTTTATATGCTATGTAGAATTTGACATACGTACGTGACTGTGTTAGTGTATCACAGAACCAATTCTGTTTACAATTGCACTAAAAACAAAAAGATACCTAGGAATAAACCTAACAAAAGGGGTAAAGATCTGTATGCTGAAATTATAGAAAGCTTATTTAAAATATTGAATAAGACACAAAGAAATGGAAAACCATTCCACACTCATGGATTGGAAGAACAAATATTGTTAAAATGTCGATACTACCCAAAGCAGCCTACACATTCAAAGCAATCCTTATCAAAATAACACCAGTATTTTTCACAGAGCTAGAACAACAATGCTAAAATTTGTATGGAACCGCAAAATACCCAAATAGCCAAAGTAATGTTGAAACAGAAAACCAAAGCTGGAGGCATCACAATTCTGGACTTCATGCTCTATTACAAACCTGTGATCATCATGACAGTATGGTATAGGCACAAAAACAGACAATGGAACAGAATAAAGAACCTAGAAATGGACCCACAAATGTATGGCCAAGTAATCTTCAACAAGCAGAAAAGAGTATCCAATGGAAAAAAAAAAGACAGCCTCTTCAGCAAATAGTGTTGAGAAAACTGGACAGCGACAGGCAGAGAATGAACCTGGAACACTTTATTTCACCAATACAAAAACAAATTCAAAATAGGTGAAAGACCTAAGTGTGATGTATGAAACGATCAAAATCATACAGGAGCAAACAGGAAGCAACCTCCTTGACCTGGGCTGCAGCAACTTCTTACTTGACATATCTCTGGAGACAAGGAAAATAGAAGCAAAAATGAACTATTAGGAGCTCATCAAGATAAAAAGATTCTGCCCAGCGAAGGAAACAATCAACAAAATGCCTTTTGCATTTTGTAAAATGCAACCTTTGGAATGGGAAAAGATATTTGCAACTGACATATCAGATAAAGGGTTAGTATTCAAAACCTATAAAGAACTTACCAAACTTAACACTCCCTAAAAACTAATCCAGTGAAGAAATGGGAAAAAGATGTGAACATAACTTTTCCAAAGAAGACATCTAGATGGCTAACAGGCATATGAAAAGATGTTCAACATTGCTCATCATCAGGGAAATACAAATCAAAACCACGATGAGATACCACCTCACTCTTGTCAGAATGGGTAAAACTAACAACTCAGGAAATAAGAGATGTTACAGAGGATGTACAGAAAGTGCAACACTTTTGTACTGTTGGTGGGAATGCAAACTGGTGCAGCCACTCTGGAAAACAGGATGGAGGTTCCTCAAAAAGTTAAAAATAGAACTACTCAGGACCCAGAAATTATACTACTAAGAATTTATCCAAAGGATACAAAAAATGCTGATTCAAAGGGGTACATGTAGAGTTTCCAAACATGATTATGAGACTTACTGGGATAACTATGTCCCCACATTCTATTTCATACACAATTTTTTAAAAATATTTTTACATTGTGCATGAGTGATGACGCATTTCACAGAGCGGTAGCCCTTGAACTGAGACATTCTATCATTGGTCTTTCTCTTTGGTTCTGTAGTTTTGTTTCTTTGAAAGTCCTAAGTCCTATTACATAATTCAGGAAGGAAGTGTTCATAAAGAGAAGGAAAGGTATTAAATAATTTTGAATTGAATCGTATTTCTGATTTGTTGCCTCAGTGTTAATTTTTGGGTTTTTTTTTTTCTTTTCTTAGTGTTGAATCCCTTATTCTCATCTTTCTCCATTCACAGGCAATGCTATGAGTACAGCCTGAGAGTACAATGAGGGCGATGAACGTATTAAAATCTAGATTATTTTTAGAAAAAATAGAAAATACTTATTCAAGTTATATCATGGTTTTATTCTTTTCATAATTGTTGTAGTATAAAATCCATTAATCATAATTCTTTGTGTTTTTCACTGCTATCTCTGTCAGTGAAGTCATTTATGAGCTGTACTTATGTTAAATATATCATTAAACTGCAAAAAAAGGGGAGCACATGTACCCTAATGTTTACAGCAGCATTATTAACAATATCCAAATTATGGAAAGAGCCCAAATGTACATCGACTGATGAATGGATAAAGAACACGTGGTGTGTGGTGTGCATATATATGATGGAACTATACAGTATTATGTTAAATGAATTAATTCAGTCAGAGAAAGACAGATATTATGTGATTTCACTCATGTCGAATTTGAGAAACAAGAGATAACATAGGGGAAGGAAAGGAAAAATAAGTTAAAAACAGGGAGGGAGGCAAACCATAAGAGACTTAAAAACAGAGAACAAATTGAGGGTTGCTGGAGGGGAAGTAGGTGGGGGGAATGGCCTGTATGGGTGATGGGCATTAAGGAGGGCACTTTTTCAACTGAACACTAGCTGTCATATGTAAGAGATGAATCACTGGGTTCTACTCCTAAAGCTAAGACTACACTGTATGCTAACTAACTTGAATTAAAATTTAAAAAAGTTATATTCTAATGGAGGTGTGTGATGAACACAAAATTCAAGGTCATTATTTCCCTGGATAGCAGGTAGGAGTAAGAGTGTAAAGACAAAGACTAGCTATAAGCCATTGGTTACATTCCAGTTCTTGAATTGAGTGGTAGGCTAAAATATTTTCATGGAACTATTTTTAATCCATCGAAAATGGAACAATGATGATATAGCTCATGAACCACAGAATTATAATGATTCTATATATTTTTAAAAGGATATATTTTCTTTCCTGCATATAAAACACCTCCTTAATGTTTCTTCAACTTTATTGATGTCTTACCCACTAAAAAAAACTCAATTAAATGTGTTATTTTTATCGATATGATTTACAATATATTTACAATCTTCAATAGTGAATTTAATACATAAATAAATTTATCTCTGAAATTAATTTCCATGGAAGAACTCTAAAGAAGAAAAAGACAAGATGAAACCCAATGTCTTTAGGAAACCTTTCTTAAAATAGTTATTTGGATAAGCCTCTGACCATATTCCAAGATTTGTTAATCACCTCTGTGGGGCACCAGTCCCCATGGTCTACACCATGTTCACATACTAGTCTTCATGCCCTACATAAACACTTCTTGGAGCACATGTACACCAGAGAAGGGCTCTCATTGTTTAACTGGGCAGAGATCCACCTACAAACGTGTCTCACAGGATTCCTCATTAAAAGACTAGAAATACCCCATCAAAAACATCCAAAAAACCAAATTCATGAACTTTTTCACCAATCCCATATTTAGTTTTTCTCCAACATCCACATTATAAAGACTTCACTGAATATTCGCTCAGCTGTTGCATTTAAATGCAAATGTGATTGTGGAGTTACTACAATAAAGCAGTGGCTCATCATATTTCATGGACTCAGTAACTTCCAAACAAGAATCCTTCTGTTTACCTGTGAAATGAAGGCTCATCACAATGGGAACAAGGGTATCTTTGGGCTACATATGAACATGACAGCTGTGAATTCTTCCCTCCTGAAATGTAAATATATTCCAACTTTGTTTCTAGTTTTTTCTCCATATTACCTTCAAATTATTGTTAAATATGTTTGCTCCATTTGTCTTAAATCTCATTGAACACACTAAATGTAAGTTCATGCCATGCTATTAGAAACTGAAGTCCATACCACGGAAAATGAAAACCTATTTCAGTAAAAACATAGCATTCCTCTTTTTAAACATCTGTTTCTTCTGCTTGTGCTCTCTCATTTTTAATATCACAATGGCTTTTAAATTAAAATTACAGTAAGAGCTAAAAGTTGAGACCATGGATTAAAGCAATATGGAAAATGTTTATGAGCATAAAATGAAAAGTCCTATATTTGGATTTACTACATTAAGTTACATAATGTGTAGTTTCTGGCTTGACACTTCCAATAAGTGTACCTGAGGTCTTATGTGAGCCAAAGCTTAAACTGAGCCAGTAGTGTTTTTCACCTGCTAAACCCAATATATATTTTAGAAATTGTGTCTGCATCATGGATGCTCACTGCTTTCTTTCTTCAATGGTATAGCACATCTGCAGTACTGTGTTCACTTCTCAACTAATTAATACAAGGCATTTGATGACCCATGGTGAGTCCAATGGATAGTAACCAGAATAGCACGGTAATTAAACTTCATACAGTGTGAACAACAGCTGACAACTATCTAGCACTTCATCTGGAGACATAAATCTAAGAGTATATTTGATAATAGGTTCTAATATTAAGGGAAACTCAAAAGACAAATAAAAAATTTAATGAGTCAAACTAAATAATATTGTCTGCAGAGGCACATTTGGGTAATCACACTATTAAAACACAAGGAGGTGATTACTATAAACATGAGGATAGTGAAAGGAATTAATACCTTTCCTTCTCCCAACTTTGGGAGACAAGGAAGGGTAATCTTTGGGATGAGACACAAATAGAGTCCACTGGAATGCTTGGCAAGGTTTTATTTTTTGACCTGCGTGTCAGTTATAAGAATATTCACTTTGATTCAGTGAGATTTTGGGTCTTTTTTTCTGTATCTATGCTTTACTTTATAATAAAACTGTTTTTTTAAGAAGCCATGTTGAATTGACCTATTCCATAATATTTACAGAATAAAGAAAAATGGGCAGTGCCTGGGTGTTAAAGAGGCATCTCTGAGCTCAACACAAGGAGTAAGTATGAGACTCTCTTTTAAAGGACAGTTAGGGAGCTATGAAAACAGGAATTGTGTGAATATTCGGTGGAAGACCTCCATCATAAGACAAAAAGCTGGATCATGGTTTTTGAGTCTATGTCAACTCTAAAATTCTATGGCCTTCTCAACCCAACATGATCACCACCTGACGTAGTGAAAAAAAAAAAGCCAAGTGAATTTTGTAATCAAGGCATTTGGGGAGCTTAAGTCTTCTGTCCTCTCCAGCCTCTGAGTTTAACAGTTCACTATGTACACTGTGTTTTGGGGCACTTTTGTGTACATGTGTGTCTGTGCATTTAAAAATTATCCACATATAAAATTTTAAGCATTCCAGTTTAGTTCTAGACCATCATGGTAAAATTACCAATGGGAAAAATGAGGAGAGTAAAGAAAAAAATAAAATAATAATAATTTGTGGATAGGTGAATACAACGTTTAAATCTTATATTTAAATAAATTTAATTTAATAATTTATTTAAAATGTATTAAGTAAAACCAGCACAGTTGCCAGTTTTTTCACAAATACTAGCCCTCACAACTTCCTTTTGTTGAATATCATTACCTTCACTGAATATATGGAGAAGCTGGTGAACAAACAGGTTACATAACTGTCCAAGGACTCATTACTTCCGAGTATGAAAGCTGGGACTTGACACAAAGCTCTGAGTCCACATTCTGTGCAGTTAAGCATTATGCTCAACTTAGGTGACACCCTACCACATACAAACATCACACTCATTAATTAAATTAAATTTCCATTTCCTAGTGAGAAAAACTATATTCCTACATCTTACCACTTGGTAATAATAGCTTCTTCATCATGATTATAACATTTTTAGGTTCTAAGATGCTTGTAACAATGAAATATGTATATAATTTCCTTATTTACTGCAGTTAGCAGCAAATAAAGTTATCATGCCTTGGCTCCAAACAAACTATGAATATAAAAACCTTATTCTGAAGTTCATGGTCAGAAATTATCTGCATAAAAAATTATAAATAAAAAATTAAAAGCTGAAATAAATTAGTGGACTAATTCAGTCACTAAACACTCCATCTATTTAATAATATGATAAAGTCTTCAGAGAGTGAAATGTGTATATACTTTATCCCTTTTCTATATTCTTTCAGAATTGAAGTGAAATTTTACCTATAGAGTTCTGAAGCAACCAGAAGATCAACTCATATTATTGGTAAGTTCCATGGGGAAAAACAACTCACCGATTGTTTAATGAACGGCTTTTTGTTCAAGTTACCTATCTTATTAATTTTGCTGAATGGCCTGGAGAGTACAAGCTAACACAGTTTGTGGATGCGTATATGTGGTAACCAAATGCTTCTGGAATTAGTTCAATTTTTATCTCCACAACAAATCAGTATGTCTATTTAAATGGTGTAGGGGCACCTGGGTGGCAGAGTCAGTTTAACATCTGACTTTGGTTCAAGTCATGATCTCACAGTTCTTGAGTTCAAATCCCACATCTGGCTCTGTGCTGACAGCTCAGAGCCTGGAACCTGCCTTGGATATTCTCTTCTCTCTCTCTCTCTCTCTCTCTCTCTCTCTCTCTCTCTCTCAAAAATAAAGAAACATTTATAAAAAAACTTAAATGGTGTCACAGCAGTAACAAAAGATATTCCAAGAACTACAGGGCCACTCAGCATATAAATAATGATTCATAAGAAGGAGGATTTTTTTTCCTAGAACCAAAAACTAATTCACAAAAAAAGTGACAAAATAACAAAATGTCCAAAATTGATACAGGAACAACAGGAATAGCAGTGTCTGAAATGTTGAATAGGAGGGAAAATATGAGGAGGAGGTTGGTGGCGAGGGTGAAGATAATGTCTGGATGCAGACATATGCAAGTGATTATGGAAAGTGATTCTACTACCAAATAGTGGAGTTTATCCCAACAAAATTGCTCATTTAATGTTTTACCTCAAACTCCCCTCCTTTGATAAGGGAAATAATGGTCATCATCAAGTAATGCTTATGTCATAATTTCAAGAAGGAACAACTCAAACTATATTCCATTCCTAAATTATATTATTAAACTTATGGATGTATTCTTACTCAGAAAACATGGAACATATGTGTCATGGCATACTAAGCCTTTTCAGTGATCTGCAATTCAGTGTGGTTGGGTTTACCATGACATTTTTATTTATTTAAAAAAATTAATATTCACTTATTTTTGAGAGAGAGAGAGAGAGAGCCCACTAGTGGGGGAGATACAGAAAAAGGAGACACACAAGCTGTGAGATCATGAACTGAGCCAAAGTCAGATGCTTAATCAAGTGAGCCACCCAGTCTCCCTTACCATATTATTTTTAGAACCACGCTGATTTATGAGTACACACAGAGCATCTTTTAGCATTGGCAAAGAGTGTTAAAAGGGGTGGTCTGAATTGGAGAGAGCACAAAACAAGTGAATTTGGACACTCATGTAAACTTCAGAGATTTTTGTTCTACCTAAAGCTGATGCTATTTTTTATTACCATGGTATTATCTCCTAGACCTTTATGAGGAGTCATGAACAAAAACAATGGAAGTTCCATGACAGACTTCATCCTGCTGGGGTTTTCTGATCGGCCCCAATTAGAACACATCATCTCTGGGGTTGTCTTCATCTTCTATATTGTGACTCTGGTAGGAAACACAACCATCATCCTTGTATCTAACCTAGACAGCCAGCTCCATACTCCTATGTATTTCTTCCTATCCAATTTGTCTTTTCTGGACCTCTGTTATGCAACTAGCATTATCCCACAGATGCTGGTAAATCTATGGGGTCCAACAAAGTCTATTACCTACGGAGGGTGTGTGCTCCAATTCTTCTTTGCCCTTGACTTGGGAGCCACAGAATGTCTTCTCCTAGCTGTGATGGCCTATGATCGCTATGCCGCTGTCTGTCAACCTCTTCACTACACAGTAATAATGCACCCTCAACTTTGCCAAAAGATGGTACTTGTCGCCTGGTTAGGTGGTCTTGGCAGTGCCTTAATTCTTTGCTCCTTGACTCTGAAACTGCCAAGATGTGGGCACCGGGAGGCGGACAATTTTTTCTGTGAGATGCCAGCATTGCTCAAGATGGCTTGTGTCTACTCAAAAGTAATTGAGGTCATTGTCTATGCTCTTGGAGTGATATTTCTTCTAGTACCTCTATTACTAATTCTAATCTCATACACAGTTATCACTCAAGCTGTCATGAGGATCAAGTCAACAGCAAGGTGGCGTAGGGTCCTTAATACCTGTGGTTCCCACCTCACAGTAGTAACTCTGTTTTATGGAACACTCATTTATATGTACATGAAGCCACAGAATAGCACATCCCAAGATGAGGGGAAGTTCTTTACACTCTTTTACACAATCGTCACACCCACCCTTAACCCTCTGATCTACACTTTAAGAAACAAGGATGTGAAGAGTGCAGTAAAAAGAATACTGTATGTGAGAAAATGGTCAGCAAAGTCATGAGTTAGATGGAAGAGAGGTAAGGAAATAACATTGACCTTTACCAACAGAAGATGAATGATTCACTTTCACAAACAGCATTTATGGGATGTTTACCTTGTATCAAGAATTGTGCTATAGACGGATTTATAAACAATTAAATCAGAAGTTATAAGGAGATAGAGATGCAGACACATAAGGAAACTTGAATTCATATACTTAAAAGCCTTCAAGACTAATCAGGAACTACAGACAAGTAAACCTAGAATTGTGAAAAGTGGTTAAGTACAGAAATATATGTACAAGGTATTAAGAAAATATTTCACATGGAAATTTAATATAGGGTTACACTGGACAGTGATTTTTTTTTTCTTACAGACTTTTCTTCCAGATTTTTATATGCAATGACACTACATTTTATTCACCTGTTGTTGTCATTGGGGCTTTTGTGGTGCAGATCAACTGCCCACCAATACCCATCCACCTCCTCCCTCAAGTTTTAACTGGGCCCAGGGCCCATTAAACTGGGCCCATCCTGCATATCACATTTCAAGACTGGCTTTCACCAACATAAGGTCAGGAAAACAATGTGTGCAATTCCTGGGTTATCTTCTCAAATATGAAGCCATTTATTGTTAGCCTTCTCCCTCCTGTTCCTGCTGTCTAGGATGTGAATGTGGAGAGTTTGTAGCTTTTCCAATATCCCTAAGAGGGAATGGAACAATAAGGTGTAACCACAACCACCCACCAGCAGAGAAATGCCTCTAGACTCTTAGAGCACAAAAATCTTCATTATTATTTAATATTAATTAAGCCACCTATTTTGGAGTCTCCTTTTTAGAAGGCTTAACTTTTCCCATCCATGGCCTAAAGAGGAGTTTGAGCTTTTTCCTGTAAAGTCATGCAGTCCTTGGACCAGCAACAACAGCATCACTTGGCAACTTACCAAAACTGAGCAACCTTGGACCCACCCCACACTTATCCAACCAACAATACAGATGGACCCAGCAGCTGATGTTTTTAATCAACACTACAGGTGATCAGGCTAAAGTTTGAGAACTACTGTTACAGAGAATAGGGAGATGTTGAGTCTCTAAACAGAAAATGTACATAGTTTTATAGATTTTAATTGATTTCCTTCCTATAGACATGGGAAAAAAATGGGTAATAGTTTCTCAAGGCTCTTAGATAAGAGTAATGAAGGAAATGAGAAGCTTCATTAAATGAAATCAATATAAAAGGTTATTCTTCATTTAATACGATCTTTTGTTCTTTGGTTTTATAATTGCTCTCCTTGTACTGAATTGTGGTGACAGTTGATGGTAATTTTGGCAAAGGAGCTTAATGCTTTTATTTGACACAACAAAAATTTAGCAATGTCTTGTTTTTTCTCTATTATTTTTTACTTTGTCTTACTGGGAAATACATTCAAATTCTGAGTATCTCTATTAGGAGAAAAAACACTTCCCTTCTCTACAAGGTGACCATTTCAGAGATTGGAAATCCTCTGCATGTGAGAGATCTCACGTTTATGGCGCTCGTGCTCTGTGATTTCAAGGCTAAGTAAGCTGCCATCTACCCAGAATATTTGGGTGTGAATATGGGGTTGTAAGTCTTCATAGTCTTTTCTCCATCATATTTAAACTTTCTGGTTTCCAGGGTTCCACAGTGAAAAACCTGAAGTTGTCATTCTTTTTTTGAGGTAACTTTAAAATTTCCAGGTGTGTAAGCCTTGATAAAAATAAGATCTGAAAGAGGATGATGATACCCAAACATATGATGATACCCAAACAGAGAAAATATAAACTTCGTGGAATTGTAAGGAGATTGAGAGGAGAATATGTAAGATGGTGACTGTCTGGCCACTGAAAATGAATATCAACTTTTCTTTGTGAAAAAAGCTGATCTCAAATTTGATAAACAAGTAGTCTGTCACTTAAAAAATTCATACTCAACTTCTACACTCAGTTGATATCTTATCTCATAAGAAATGTCATTACAAACCTCAGAATTTGTCCTTTGAATTCCCTCCAAAACCTGCTTCTGTCACTATAATGGCATTATCTCTTTTTATATATTTACTCGTGTAAACGTTTGAGGAAAAGACATTGGTGAAGTTTTCAATAACAGAACCTCTTATTCATGTGAGATTTTGCTGTGTCTAAATTGGCTTCTAACATGAAATACATACTCTGTAAATATCTATAATACTATTAAGTGAATGAACCATTTTTAATAAATATACATGAAAATGTTATTATTCTACAGAACATGTCAAAGATTCATTGGGTAATAAATACTAAAGCAACATCTTCAGGCTTTTAACATTTAGGATATTTGCAAAGTAAGAAAAGGGAAAGATAGAATACATTTTTTTCATGTACATA
Source organism: Herpailurus yagouaroundi (assembly GCF_014898765.1). Classification (NCBI taxonomy): domain Eukaryota; kingdom Metazoa; phylum Chordata; class Mammalia; order Carnivora; family Felidae; genus Herpailurus; species Herpailurus yagouaroundi. Next base: position 1,484,114 of record NW_024412450.1, on the reverse strand, counting down.
ATATTATAGATTCCATATAAGTGTGTATCTGGAAATTAAACAACAACAACAACAACAACAACAAAAAAGAGAGAAATAAAAAGGTTCCCAATATCTCAACCTAGAAACAGTGAATTCTACCTTTATAAGTGATTTCCTTTTAATTTCTTCCAATTCATACTAAAGTTTGTCACACTGAGTATCTGATTTCCTTCCCCAGAGTATGCATTCATGTCATATATATCACTTCCAAGAGAGAAAACCTTGGCTCCTAGAGAAGTGGCAAATCTCTTAGCAAATACACTGATGGGTAGCCCTCCAAAAAGCCACAGTACATGAATAGACACAGAGTGCAACTGTGATGTGAAAACGTCACTGGGAGGGAGTTTCTGACAATGGCAAAAAGATTGAAAACCAATGTCTCAGTGTCATAGCATGTGCTTGTCCCTGACTGCAAAGATGACTGAGATCTCCCCTGGCCCAAATCGACTGAAAAGGCAGCATACCCAGGCTCTAGCACCTCAGGAAGGTATGAATGGTCTTCTAGGTTAGTGGCTGACACCTTGGATCCAAGGACAGCCTCCATTAATCAAGTTCAACTGCTGGAGATTCCCTGGAACTACAGAAAAATTTGACAACACCATGTATTACCACAAATTTGGGGAAACAGTCATCTTACTCTTTTTGTATTAGTTATCTACTGCCTCATAAATATTGTTTTTAGAAACTAACGGGACTGCTAGAAATGATAGATATAGGTTGAAAATCCCAACCCCACCAGTCTAAGTCTAAAAAGGCTGTAAAACTAACAGTGTTCATAATTCTATTGTCAGCAAACTTGTCCTAATTATATGAAGCTACTTCTACTCTTTGCTTTCAGTTCTGTTAAACAACGGCAGATCTGTGTCAAAAGAAAACAACTCCTTTTTGCTTTTTAGGGATACTTTTCAGAATATTATTAGCTACTTGTCATTTTTCAGAAACAGCAGCCACTTCTTAAGGAGGACACTCATAACTATCACTCTTTCATAAATCCGTACATTTTCTTTGGAGCTGAGGATTCAAGAGAAACTAGACTCTGCTTTAGGTTGCAGTGATAACATGAAAGGAAATACTCCCAGAGAGTAACTTAACTTTCACCTATTTCCTCTATGATGTTAAGCGCACATTTATAGCAGCCGTGTGAGAACTATGGGTCATGTTTTACCCCCTTGTTTGCCAACTAAAATATCAAAAGAAAACTTTCTGTCCGTTGTATCATTGTATCTTACTGGGAAGAAATGTTCCATGAACTCTGAGTACAAATATGTGGCCTATTGCTTTTCTTCGTTATCACTATTTTCCAATGTGTTCATCAGTCGCCAATTGCAGCTTTAGCAGGACGTCCAGTGTTTCCATTTTGGGCTCCCCTTCCCCAGGTATAATCTCAAATTTTCTAATCTTCAGAGTACTTGCCTATCAGTGTGCTTGCCAACCAGTAAATACTCTATATTAACTGCACTACTGCCATTTCTGCTTCAAGCCACAGGTCCCATGCTACCTTTTGGGGGATGATGCCACAGGTGCCAAGGCACTACTGGGGGCTGATGGTCCTTCGGGCATAAACCCTGACCATCCCTATCATAAGGAGGACCAGTATTTCAGACTTCTGCCCCAGCCTCGCTGGGCCTTCTAAGGAGGCACACTCCCCTGCCCTCTTTTGCATGAGAAATGGGTCCCTGTGAGCCCTGCCTTCAGTCTTTGAATTGGCCTACACCACAAAATGCTCAAGGCCTGTGTGACAAGCCCACAGCTAACATCATATTCAATGGTGGATGTCCACCCTCACCACCTCTGTTCAACACAGTATTAGAAGTCAGAGCCAGAGCACCTAGGCAAGAAAAAGAAATACAGGCAAGCAAATAAGGAAGGAAGAAATAAAACTGTCTGCATATGCTGATGACATGATATCATATATAGCAAATCCTAAAGATTCCACCATAAAAGTGAACTAGTGAACAGTTCTTTAAAGTTGCAGGGTACAAAATCAATAAACAAAAATACATCATTTTTTATAGAATAATTGCAAACTACTAGAAATGGAAATTAAGAATACTAACCTCATTTACAATCATCTCAAAGAGAATAAAATATCTAGGAATAAATTTCACCAAGGATGTGAAAGTCCTGTACACTGAAAATTATAAGATTGATGCAAAAAACTGAAGACACATAAATAAATGGAAAGGCATTTCATGCTTATTAATTGGAAGAGTATTTTTAAAGTGTACATACTACCTAAAGCCAGCTACAGATTCAATACAATCTCTATAAAAAATCCAATTTTAGAAATAAAAAACAACCCTAACACTTGCATGGAACCACAAAAGAACATGAGTTGCACAAATAATCTTGAAATAACAGCAAAGTTGAAGTCATCATACTTCTTGTTTTCATACCATAATAGAAAGCCATATTAATCAAAGGCATGTGGCTATAAATATAAACATATAGATCAATGGAACAAAGAGAAATCCCAGATTTAAATAATATCATACATATACAATTAATTTCATTATATTTAATCAAATATTAATATAATCAAATATTACTCATCCATGAATACGGACATCTGCTATTGTGACAACACGAATGAACTTTGAAGGCATTATGCTAAATGAGATAAGTCAGAGACAGACAAATACTACATGGTATCACTATATGTGGAATATTTTTAAAAAATCAAACTTCTTGAAACAAAGTAGGGAAAATGGTTGACAGGGGCTGGGGTGGTGGGGCAATAGGGAGAGGTTGGTACAGTGGCACAAACGTCAGCTAGAAGATGAATAAGGCATGAGGATCTCATGTAAAACAGTGACTACAGTTTCTAACACTGTATTTAATAATTGAAATCTGCTGACAGAGTAGAACTGAAATGTTCTCACCAAACCACAAAGATAAATATGTGAGGTTATGGATGTGTAAATTAACTAGATGGGAGAGGGTACACTTTCACAATGTATACAAATATCAAATCACCATGATGTACACATTAAATATCTTATAATTTTATGTCTCAGGTATACCTCAAGGCTTAATTTTTTTAAAAAAAGCAAAGATAATACTGAAATGGGGGAGAGTGGTTGAAAGTGCTATTTTAGAAGGGGTGGTCCAGGAGGGCTTTTGAGCAGAGAACTGAATAGAACCAGGGGGTCAGTTCCAGGACATGTATGGGGAAGAGGGTTCCCAGGAAGCTTCAAGGGATAAGTTTGATGTGTTGGCTGAATAGTAATAAAAACCATGCAGAGCAAGTGGAAGAATCCTAGAAAACCCTCTGGCAGCAGCAGCAGCAGGACGAAAATAGCTATCCATAAGAAGACCCATATTTGATATGACTTTTATTCTAAAAGTGATAATTCAGTAAAAAAAATGCTGTAAATGAGGTGCAAAATAAACTAGAGGTAGTGACAGCAAGGATTGAAGAGGCAGAGGGGAGAATAAGTGAAATAGGAGATAAACTTAGGGAAAGAGATGAAGCTGTGAAAAAGAGATAAAAAAAAAATTCTAGACCAGCAGGGGAGAATTAGAGAACTAAGTGATTCAATGAAAGATTATAATATACATATCAAAGGAGTTCCAGAAGAAGAAGGGAGAGAGAAAGGGGTGGAGGGTGTATTTGAATAAATCATAGCTGAGAACTTGCTCGATCTGGGGAAGAAAAGAAGTATTGAAATCCAGAGGCACAGAGAACTCCCTTCAGACATAACAGAAATTGATCTTCTGCATGACAAATCATAGTGAAACTGGAAAAATACAAAGATAAAGAGAGAATTTTGAAAGCAGCTAGGGACAAATGGACCTTAACCTACAAGGGTAGACACATAAGGGTAGTAGCAGACCTATCTGCTGAAACTTGACAGGCCAGAAAGGAATGGCGGGAAATCTTCAATATGATGAGCAGGAAAAATATGCAGTCAAGGATCCTTTATCCAGCAAGCCTGTCATTCAAAATACAAGGAGAGAGAAAAGTTTTCCCAGACACACAAAAACTAAAGGAGTTCATCAACACTAAACCAGCCCTACAAGAGATCCTAAGGGGGATTCTGTGAGTTGAGTGTTGCAAAGACCACAAAGGACCAGAGATATCACTACAAGCATGAAACCTACAGATATCAAAATGACTCTAAACCCATATCTTTCAATAATAACACTGAATGTAAATGGACTAAATGCTACAATCCAAAGAAATAGGGTATCAGAATGGATACAAACAAACAAACAAACAAGACCCATCTATTTGCTATCTACAAGAGACCCATTTTAGACCTGAGGACACTTTCAGATTGAAAGTGAGGGAATGGACAACCATCTGTCATGCTACTGGAAGTCAAAAGAAAGCTGGATTAGCCATACTTATAACAGACAAACTATATTTTAAACTGAAAACTGTAACAAGAGATGAAGAAGGGCATTATATCATAACTATGATATCTATCCAACAAGAAGAGCTAACAATTATAAATGTTTATGTCTCCAATTGGATGGTACTCAAATTTATAAATCAATTAATCACAAATAAAATCAATTTTATTGGTAAGAATGTGGCAAATTCAGGGAACTTTAATACTCCACTTTAAATACTCCATTGATTTATTTAAAATCAATAAATAAACAACAGCCCTGAATGATACACTGGGTCAGATTGACTTGACAGATATATTCAGAGATTTTAATCATAAAGCAACAGAATACACATCTTCTCAAGTGCACATGGAACATTTTCCAAGTAAGACTACATACTGGGTCACAAAACATCCCTCAATAAATATATAACAATTGAGATCACACCATGCACGTTTTCAGATCATAATGCTATGAAACTTGAAATCAACCACAGGAAAAGGTTTGGAAAACCTCCAAAGGCAAAACATCCTTAAATAATGAATGGATCAACCAGGCAACTAAAGAAGAAATCTAAAAATATGTGAAAACAAATGAAAATGAAAAGACAACAATCCAAACCCTTTGGGATGTAGGAAAGGCAGTCCTAAGAGGAAAATACATTGCAATCCAGGCCTATCTCAAGAATCCAGAAAAATCCCAAATACAAAATCTAACAGCACACCTAAAGAACTAGAAGCAGAACAGGAAGGAAACCCCAAGGCCAGTAGAAGAAGAGAAATAATAAAGATCAGAATAAATAAACAGTATAGAATCAAAACAAAAGAAAAAAAGAAGGAAGGAAGGAAGGAAGGAAGGAAGGAAGGAAGGAAGGAAGGAAAGAGAAAAAGCAGAACAGATCAATGAAACTAAGAGCTGGTTTTTGATAAAATAAACAAATTTATAAACCCCTAGTCAGATATCTCAGAAGGAAAAGAGAGAGGACCCAAATATATAAAATCACAAAGGAGAAAAGGAACCAACATGGTGGAACAGCATGAATTTTTAATTTTACTTCTCATGTCCATGAAATACAGCCAGATCAACACTAAACCATCCAGTGCACCTAGAAAACTGATTTGAGGATTAACACAACAATCTGCACAACATGAACCACAGAATTCAGCAGATGAGCAGCACGGAGAGGTGAACTGGGGGAGAGAGAAGCCATGGAAGGCAAGGAGCTGTTTTTGCATGCACAGGGAGGACAGAGACAGAGGGAGACAGTGGGAAAAGTACCCACCCCCCCAAAAAAAAGCAGCTGGAGAGAAAGTGGAAACAGCTGCAGGGACTGAACAAAAAAGGGAGAAAGAAGAAAGGAGATGGTTTAAATTCCATTAAGACTCTATAAATAAGGGGGATCAGAGTCTGAAACTCTGTAGCTCAATACCTGGCGGTGCTCTGGTGGGAAGGGTGACTCCCCAGGAGCAGGGAGTAAGGTCCTTGGGGTCCTTGTGCCACACGGGGAAAAGCGGTTCCCCTGATGTGAGGACACCTGTTAGAGGCTGTATGGATCCCCCAAAGTCAAGGCCCCAGTGGACCCAGGACAACAATATTTGCTGGTGTTGGAACAAGGACGTTACAGTTGAAGCCTGGTGCCAGATGTGTGTTCGGATTTACCATAATCCCTGAAACACTGCTACTACATGTAGCGTAAACTTTTTCTGAGGCAGGCTGGCACCCAGCAGCAGTTTCTGGACATCATAAACAGCACGGTCCCACGAACATTCCTGGGTGTGGCCAGCACCCGGGCATTGCTTTTTGAGACCCTCTCACAGAGGGGCAGAGAGGGTCAAAGCTGCAATCCCTCAGAAATAAGGGGTCGGGAAAAAACAGCTGCATCTGAGATAAAACTCAGGAGGGAGGTGCTGCCTGGGTCTTGGTCATGAAAAGTGTAAAAGTTGGGAGTATACAGAGGCCAAAGACAAAGGACGGGTGCTTGATTGCTGATCAGGGAGGAGAAAGTTCCAATGCGAAAGACTGGGTAACTGGACGATGCCATTTTCATCTCTACCACACATGCGCATACTCATTTACAGGCACCACAACAATCCACATGAGTATGATAACCAGGGCCATCTAGTGGAGAATGGAGCCATTACACTAAGCCCCGCCCAACAGGGCTAACAGCATTCTGGACAAACACAAGTCTCTCCACCTGTTTCGTTTACAGATTATCAAGTGCTTCATAGCTTGAATTATATGGGAAACCAGATGTAATTTCAAACGTACTTCACTCTGTTCACTGGTCCTTTTATTCAATTTTTTTCTTCTTTTTTTCTTCTCTTATTCGTGAATACACAAAGAGATAAAATATTTTCATTTTCCATTTTTATTAAAAAGATTTTTAATTTTTTTCTACTATAATTTTACTTTTTTGTAAATGTTTTAAATTCTATTTTACTTTTATCGTTTCATTTTATTCTATTTTATTGTATTAATTTTTTCAAGTGTTTTCCCTTTTTTCCTTTTTTTATCTTTTCTTTTTATTCTTTTCTTATCTTTCCCTTGTTTTCTCTACACCATCAATCTTCAGTCATCAACCACAACAAAATACACCTAGGATCTAGCTTATTTTATTTGATTTCTTCATGTTGTTTTTAAATTTTTAATTATATATTTTTATTTTATTAATTCCTTTTTTTCCCTCCAAAATGATGTAATAAAGCAATTCAAACCAAAGAAAGAACAGGAAGAAATGATAACCAGGGACTTAATCAACACATATACAAAGAAGAAGTCAGAATTGGAACTGAGAATCATGATAACAAGAATACTAGCTGGGGTTGAAAATAGATTAGAATCCCTTTCTATGGAGATAAAAGAAGTAAAAGCTACTCAGGATGAAATAAAAAATGGTATAACTCAGCTGCAATCACGAATGGATACCAAGGTGGCAAGGATGGATGACTTAAAGCAGCGAATCAATGATACAGAGGACAAATTTATGGACAAACTTATGGAGAATAATGAAGCAGAAACAAAGAAGGAGACTAAGACAAAAGAGCATGATTTAAGAATTAGAGAACCTACTGACTCATGAAAAAGGAACAACATCAGAATCATAGGGTTCCCAGAAGGAGAAGAGAGAGACAAAAAGGGGTAGAAGGGTTATGTGAGCAAATCATAGCAGAAAACTTTCCTAACCTGGGGAAAGACACAGACATCAAAATCCAGGAAACACAGAGGACTCCCATTTGACTCAACATAAAGCAACTATCAACAAGGCATATCAGAGTCATATTCACAAAATACTCAGGCAAGGAAAGAATCATGAAAGCAGCAAGGGAAAAAAAGTCCTTAATCTATAAGAGAAGACAGATCAGGTTAGCAGCAGACCTACCCACAGAAACTTGGCAGGCCAGAAGGAGTGGCAGGATATACCCATTGCGCTGAATCAGAAAACTATGCAGCCACGAATTCTTTATCCAGAGATACTGTCATTCAAAGTAGAAGTAGAGGTTAAAAGTTTCCAAGAAAAACAAAAATTAAAGAAGTTAAGGACCACTAAGCCTGCAATAAATTTTAAGGGGGACTCTCTGAGGGGAGAAAAGAAGAAGAAAAATAGACCAAGAGCAACAAAGACTAGAAGGACCAGAGAACACCACCAGAAACCCCAACTCTACAATAAACATAATGGCAATAAATTCATGTCCTTCAGTACTCACTCTAAAAATCAATGGACTAAATTCTCTAATCAAAAGACAAAGGGTAACAGAATGGATGAGAAAACAAGATCCATCTATATGCTGTTTACGAGAGACCCACTTTAGACATAAAAACACTTTCAGATTGAATGTAAGGGGATGGAGAACCATCTATCATGCTAATGGTCAACAAAAGAAAACCGGAGTAGCCATACTTATATCAGACAATCTAGACTTTAAAATAAAGATGGTAACAAGAGATGAAGAAGGGCATTATATCATAATTAAGGGGTTATCTATCAAGAAGGCATAACAATTGTAAACATTATTCTCCAAATGTGAAAGAAGCCAAATGTATAAATCAATTAATCACAAACATAAAGAAACTCATTGATAATAATACCATAATGGTAGGAGATTCAACACCCCACTTCCAGCAAAGAACAGATCATCTAAACAGAAAATCACAAGAAAACAATTGCTTTGAATTACACAGTGGACCATGTGGACTTAACAGATATATTCAGAACATTTCATCCTAAAGCAGAATATACATTCTTCTCCACTGTACATGAAATGTTCTCCAGAAGAGACCATATACTGGGACACAAATCAGCCCGAATAAGTACAAAAAGATCGAGATCATACTGTGCATATTTTCAGACCACAATGCTATGACACTGAAAATCAACCAGAAGAAAAAAATTGGAAAGGAAACAAATACTTGGAGACTGAAGAAATTAAAAATATATGGAAGCCAATGAAAATGGTAACATCACAACCCAAAACCTCTGGGACGAAGAAAAGGTGGTCATAAGAGGAAACTATATAGCAATCCAGGACTTCCTAAAGAAGGAAGATCTCATATACACAACCTAACCTTACGCTTTAAGGAGCTGGAAAAAGAACAGAAAATAGAATGCCAAACCAGCAGAGGACAGGAAATAATAAAGATTAGATCAGAAATAAATGCTACCAAAACCAAAAAACAAAACAAAATAGAACAGATCAATGAAACCGGAAGCTGGTTATTTGAAAGAATTAACAAAATAGATAAACCACTAGGCAGTTTGATCAAAAAGAAAAAGAAAACAAACCAAATAAATAAAATCAAGAATTAAAGAGGAGAGATCACAACCAAAACAGCAAAAATGAAAACAATCATAAGAGAATATTATGAGCAATTATATGCCAATACAATAGGCAATCTTGAAGAAATGGACAAATTCCTAGAAATATATACACTACCAAAACTGAAATAGGAAGATATAGAAAATTTGAACAGACCCATAACGAATAAAGAAATAGGATTAGTAATCAAAAATCTGCCAAAAGAAAAAAAAAAAAAAGAGTCCAGGGCCACATGGCTTTCCAGGGGAATTCTACCAAACATTTTAGGGAAGAGTTACCACCCATTCTCTTGAAGGTGTTCCAAAAAATAGAAATGGAAGGAAAACTTCCAAACTCTAAGAAGCCAGCATTACCTTGATTCCAAAACCAGACAGAGCCCCCACTAAGAAGGAGAACTATAGACCAATTTTCCTGATGATCATGGATGAAAAATCCTCAACAAGATATTAGCCAACAGGATCCAACAATACATTAAAAATATTATTCACCATGACCAAGAGGGATTTATACCTGGGATGCAGGGCTGGTTCAATATCCACAACACAATCAATGTGATTCATCCCAACAATAAAATAAAGGACAAGAACTACATGATCCTTACAATAGATGCAGAGTAAGCATTTGACAGCATACTTTCTTGATTAATACCCTCAAGAAAGTAGGGATAGAAGGAGCATACCTTGAGATCATAAAAGCCATATATGAATGACCCAACACTAATATCATCCTCAATGGGGAAGAACTGAGAGCTTTTCCCCTAAGGTCAGGAACGAGACAGGGATGTCCACTCTCACCACTGTTATTCAACATAGTATTGGAAATCTTCACCTCTGTAATCAGACAACACAGAGAAATTAAAGGCATCCAAATCAGCCAGGAGGAGGTCAAACATTCACTCTTCATGGATGGCATGATAATCTATAAGGAAAACCCTAAAGATTCCATGAAAAAACTGCTAGAACTTATTCATGAATTCAACAAAGTTACAGGATATAAAATCAATGCACAGAAATCATTTGCATTTATATACACCAACAATGAAACAACAGAAAGAGAAACCAAGGAATTGATCCCATTTACAGTTGCACAAAAAAAAAAAAAAACATAAAATACCTAGGAATAAATCTAACAAAAGAGGTGAAAAATCTGTACACTGAAAACTATAGAAAACTTATGAAAGAAATTGAAGAAGACGCAAAAAAATGGAAAAAGGTTCCATGCTCCTGGATAGAAAGAACAAATATTATGAAAATGTCAATACTACCCAATGCAATCTACATATTGAATGAAATCCCTATCAAAATAACACCAGCATTCTTCACAGAGCTAAAATAATCCTAAAATTTGTATGGAACCAGAAAAGACCCCGAATAGCCAAAGCAATCTTGAAAAAGAAAATGAAAGCAGGGGGCATCACCATACCATATTTCAAGCTATACTGTATTACAATGTTATAATCATGAAGACAGTGAATTTTCCGTTTGAAGATGGTGGTGTAAGAGGATGCTGGGTTCACCACTTCCTGCTGATCACTTAGATTCAACCCATATCTGCCTAAATACCCAGAAAACTGCCAGAAGACAAGCAGAACGGACTCTCCACAACCAAGCATAGACAAAGGCCCACAGTAGAAGGTAGGATGGGTGGAGAGGCGGTGCACACTACACAGACTGGCAGGAGGGAGCCAGGGCAGTGGAAGGGCAGCCTGCCCAGCAAGGCAGAGCCCCAGAGTCTGGTTTGCAAAAGTGGAGGGACTGGACTCCGTGAGTTCTGACAGCTAGTGGAACTTAACATCTGGAATGTTAAAAGTCAACATCTCTGCTCTTGGAGAATGTGGAGCACGAGAGGACACCGGGAGGGAGAGTTGTTGAGCCCCGAGATACAGAGCTCAGCTCAGCAGGGAACAAAGGTGCTGGCAAGTGCCATCTCCCTCTCCCATCCTCCAGCAAAATCCCAAAGGGATACAGTTTCTGTCACCGAACTTGCTTGAACCTCGCAAACACCCAACACCGTGCTTCTGTGGATCCATTCTTCTGATGGGTCTGCCTCCCTCCCAGTGCTGCAGGGTCCCTCCCACAGGGGACCACCAATGGCAAAGGGAGCTAAGCATGCCCCTCCCACCCCTGTGTACCTTGCTGATTGACCATGGCTAATACCCAGATACCATTGAAACAGCACCACAAATCTGGCAGTGTGCAAATAGCCCAGACAGGGGCCACACCACTCCACAGTGAGTCCTGCCCCTGGAAGAAGGGAAGATAAGGTACACACCAGTCTGACTGTGGCCCCAGCGGTGGGCTGGGGACAGTCATCAGGTCTGACTGTGGCCCTGCCCACCAACACAAGTTACTCTGGACAGTACAGGGGAAGTGCCCTGCAGTTGGGAGCCACCCCAAGGAATACCCAAAATGATGAAATGGAAGAATTCTCCTCTAAAAAAATTCCAGGAAGTAGCGACAGGTAACGAATTGATCAAAAACGATTTAAGCAATATAACAGAACAAGAATTTAGAATAATAGCCATAAAATTAATCGCTGGGCTTGAAAAATGTATAGAGGAGAGCAGAGGGGGCGCCTGGGTGGCGCAGTCGGTTAATCGTCCGACTTCACCAGGTCACAATCTCGCGGTCCGAGAGTTCGAGCCCCGCGTCAGGCTCTGGGCTGATGGCTCAGAGCCTGGAGCCTGTTTCCGATTCTGTGTCTCCCTCTCTCTCTGCCCCTCCCCCGTTCATGCTCTGTCTCTCTCTGTCCCAAAAATAAATAAACGTTGAAAAAAAAATTTAAAAAAAAAAAAGGAGAGCAGAGAATCTATTGATACAGAGATTAAGGAAATAAGATATGGTCATGAGGAGCTAAAAAATGCTATAAATGAGGTGCAAAATAAAATGGAGGCGACCACAGCTCAGATTGAACAGGCAGAGGAGAGAATAGGTGAATTAGAAGATAAAATTATGGAAAAACAGGAAGATGATAAAAAGAGAAATAAAAAATAATCCAGGAGTATGAGGGTAGAATTAGAGAATTATGTGATACAATCAAACGGAACAATATCCTTATAATAGGGATTCAAAGGAGGAAAAGAGAGAGAAAGGGGCTGAAGGTGGACTTGAACAAATCATAGTTGAGAACTTCCCTGATCTGGGGAAGGAAAAAGACATTGAAATCCAAGAGGCACAAAAAACTCCCTTCAGATGTAACTTGAATCGATCTTCTGCACGACATATCATAGTGAAACTGTCAAAATACAAGGAAAAAGAGAAAATTCTGAAAGCATCTAGGGATAAACATGTTCTAACATATAAAGGGAGACCAATAAGAATAGTGACGGATCTATCTCCTGAAATTTGGCAGGCCAGAAAAGAATGGCAGGAAATGTTCAATGTGATTAACAGAAAAAATATGCAGCCGAGAATCCTTTATCCAGCAAGCCTATCATTCAAAATACAAGGAGAGATAAAGGTCTTCCCAAACAAACAAAAACTGAAGGAATTCATCACCACTAAACCAGGCCTAAAAGAGATCCTAAGGGGGATTCTGTGAGTGAAATGTATCAAGGACCACAAAGCACCAGAGACATCACTACAAGCATGAAACCTACGGACATCACAATGACTCTAAACCCATATCTTTCTATAATAACACTGAATGTAAAAGGACTAAATGCACTAACCAGAAGACACAGGGTATCAGAATGGATAAAAAAACGAGACCCATCTATTTGCTATCTACAAAAGATTCATTTAAGACCTGAGGACGCCTTCAGATTGAGACTGAGGGGATGGAGAACTATCTATCATGTTACTGGAAGTCAAAAGAGAGCTGGAGTAGCCATACTTATATCAGACAAACTAGACTTTAAATTAAAGGCTGTATCAAGAGACAAAGAAGGGCATTAGATAATCATTAGAGGGTCTATCCATCAGGAAGAGCTAACAATTATAAATGTCTATGCACTGAATATGGGAGCCCCCAAATATATAAAACAGTTAATCACAAACATAAGCAACCTTATTGATAAGAATGTGGTAATTGCAGGGGACTTTCATACTCCACTTACAACAATGGATAGATCATCTAGACACGGGATCAATACAGAAACAAGACCCCTGAATAATACATTGGATCAGATGGACTTGACAGATATATTTAGAATTCTGCATCCCAAAGCAACAGAATATACTTTCTTCTCGAGTGCACATGGAACATTCTCCAAGATAGATCACATACTGGGTCACAAAACAGCCCTTCATAAGTATACAAGAATTGAAATCATACCATGCATACTTTCAGGCCACAGTGCTATGAAGCTTGAAATCAACCACAGGAAAAAGTCTGGAAAACCTCCAAAAGCATGGGGGTTAAAGAACACCCTACTAAAGAATGAACGGGTCAACCAGGCAATTAGAGAAGAAATTTTAAAATATATGGAAACAAATGAAAATGAAACTACAACAATCCAAACGCTTTAGGATGCAGCGAAGGCAGTCCTGAGAGGAAAATACATTGCAATCCAGGACTATATCAACAAACAAGAAAAATCCCAAATACAAAATCTAACAGCACATCTAAAGGAAATAGAAGCAGAACAGCAAAGACACCCCAAACCCAGCAGAAGAAGAGAAATATTAAGGATCAGAGCAGAAATAAGCAATATAGAATCTAAAAAAACTGTAGAGCAGATCAATGAAACCAAGAGTTGGTTTTTTGAAAAAATAAACAAAATTGATAAACCTATAGCCAGGCTTCTCAAAAAGAAAAGGAAGATGACCCAAATAGATAAAATCATGAATGAAAATGGAATTACTACAACCAATCCCTCAGAAATACAAGCAATTATCAGGGAATACTATGAAAAATTATATACCAACAAATTGGACAACCTGGAAGAAATGGACAAATTCCAAAGCACCCACACACTTCCAAAACTCAAACAGGAAGAAACAGAAAACTTGAACAGATCCATAACCAGCGAAGAAATTCAACCAGTTATCAAAAATTTCCCAACAAATAAGAGTCCAGTAACAGATGGCTTCCCTGGGGAATCTATCAGACATTTAAAGCAGAGATAATACTTATCCTTCTCAAGTGTTCCAAAAAATAGAAGGAAAGGAATAAGTTCCAGACTCATCCTATGAAGCCAGCATTATTTTGATTCTCAAACCAGACAGAGACCCAGCAAAAAAAGAGAACTACAGGCCAATATTCCTGATGAATATCAATGCAAAAATTCTCAACACGATACTAGCAAATCGAATTCAACAGCATATAAAAAGAATTATTCACCATGATTAAGTGGGATTCATTCCTGGGCTACAGGGCTGGTTCAACATTTGCAAATCAATCAATGTGATACATCACATTAATAAAAGAAAAGAAAAAAACCATATGATCCTTTCAATTGTTGCAGAAAAACATGTGACAAAATTCAACAACGTTTCGTAATAAAAAACCCTCAAGAAAGTGGGGATAGAAGGAACATACTTAAACATCATAAAAGCCATTTATGAAAAACCCACAGCTAATATCATCCTCAGTGGGGAAAACCTGAGAGCTTTCTCCCTGAGATCAGGAACACGACAGGGATGTCCACTCTCACCGCTGTTGTTTAACATAGTGTTGGAAGTTCTAGCATCAGCAATCAGACAACAACAGGAAATCAAAGGCATCAAAATTGGCAAAGATGAAGTCAAGCTTTCACTTTTTGCAGATGACATATTATACATAGAAAACCCGATAGACAACATAAAGTCTACTAGAACGGATACATGAATTCAGCAAAGTCATAAGATACAAAATCAATGAACAGAAATCAGTTGCATTTTTATACATAATAATAAAGCAAGAAAAACAAATACATAAACAGACCTCATTCACAATTGCACGAAGAATCATAAAATACCTAGGAATAAACCTAACCAAAGATGTAAAAGATCTGTATACTGAAAAATACAGAAAGCTTATGAAGGAAATTGAAGAAGATGGAAAGAAATGGAAAAAACATTCCATGCTCATGGATTGGAAGAATAAATATTGTCAAAATGTCAATACCACCCAAAGCTATCTACACATTCAATGCAATCCCAATCAAAATTGCACCAGCAGTCTTCTCAAATCTAGAATAAGCAATCCTAAAATTTGTATGGAACCACAAAAGACCCCAAATAGCCAAAGTAATATTGAAGAAGAAGCCCAAAGTGGGAGGCATCACAATCCCAAACTTTAGCCTCTACTACAAAGATGTAATCATCAAGACAGCATGATATTGGCACAAAAACATAGACCAATGGAATAGAATAGAAACCCCAGAACTAGACCCACAACAGTATGGCCAACTAATCTTTGACAAAGCAGGAAAGAATATACAATGGAAAAAAGACAGTCTCTTTAACAAATGGTGCTGGCAGAACTAGACAGCAACATGCAGAAGAATAAAACTAGACCACTTTCTTACACCATTCACAAAAATAAACTCAAAATGGATGAAGGACCTGAATGTGAGACAGGAAACCATCAAAACCCTAGAGGAGAAAGCAGGAAAGAACCTCTCTGACCTCAGCTGCAGCAATTTTTTACTTGACACATCTCCAAAGGCAAGGGAATTAAAAGCAAAAATAAACTATTGGGACCTCATGAAGATAAAATGCTTCTGCACTACAAAGGAAACAATCAACAAAACTAAAGGCAACCAACGGAATGGGCAAAGATATTTGCAAATGACATATCGGGCAAAGGGCTTGTATCCAAAATCTATAAAGTCACCAAATGCCATACCTGAAAAACAAAAAATCCAGTGAAGAAATGGGCAGGAAACATGAATAGTCACTTTTCTAAAGAAGACTTCCAGATGGCCAACAGGCACATGAAAAGATGCTCAACGTCGCTCCTCATCAGGGAAATACAAATCGAAACCACACTCAGATAGTACCCCACGCCAGTCAGAGTGGCTAAAATGAACAACAGGAGACTATAGATGCTGGAGAGGATGTGGAGAAACGGGAACCCTCTTGCACTGTTGGTAGGAATGCAAACTGGTGCAGCCACTCTGGAAAGCAGTGTGGAGCTTTCTCAAAAAATTAAAAATAGATCTACCCTATGACCCAGCAATAGTACTGCTAGGAATTTACATAAGGGATACAGGAGTGCTGATGCATAGGGGCACTTGTACCCCAATGTTTATAGCAGCACTTTCAACCATAGCCAAATTATGGAAACGGCCTAAATGTCCATCAACTGATGAATGGATAAAGAAATTGTGGTTTATATACACAATGGAATACTACATGGCAATGAGAAAGAATGAAATACGGCATTTTGTAGCAACGTGGATGGAACTGGAGAGTGTGATGCTAAGTGAAATAAGCCATGCAGAGAAAGACAGATACCATATGTTTTCACTCCTGTGTGGATCCTGAGAAAATTAACAGAAGACCATAGGGGTAGGGGAAGAAAAAAAAGAGGTTAAAGTGGGAGAGAGCCAAAGCATAAGAGACTTTTAAAAACTGAGAACACACTGAGGGTTGATTGGGGGGTGGGAGGGAGGAGAGGGTGGGTGATGGGTATTGAGGAGAGCACCTTTTGGGATGAGCACTGGGTGTTGTATGGAAACCAATTTGACAATTTCAAATTAAGAAGAAAAGATGCTCAAAATCACTTATCATCAGGGAAATGCAAATCAAAACCATGATGAGATACCACCCCACATCTGTCAGAATGGCTAAAATTAACCACTGAGGCAGCAATAAATGTTGGTGAGGATGTGAAGAAAGGGGAACCCTCTTGCACTGTTGGTGGGAATGCAAACTGGTGCAGGCACTCTGAGGAACAGTACAGACATTCCTCAGAAAGTTACAAATAGAACTACACAACAATTCAGCAATTGCTCTGCCTGGTATTTACCCAAAGGATAAAAAAATACAGATTTGAAGGGGCACAGGCACCCCAGTATTTAGAGCAGCATTATCAACACTAGCCAACTATGTATACAGCACAAGTGTCCGTCAACTAATGAATGGAGAAAGAAGTGATATTTATATATAATGGAATATTACTCAGGAATCAAAAAGAAAGAAATCTTGTTATTTGCAACGACATGGATGGAGCTAGAGAGTGTAATGCTAAGTGAAATAAGCCAGTCTAAGAAAGACAAATACCATATGATTTCATTCATATGTGGAATTTAAGAAACAAAAAAAAAAAAAAGAATTTAAGGGGGGGAAAAAGAGAGGAAAACCAAGAAGCAGCCTCTTAACTATAGAGACCAACCTATTGGTTACCAGGGGGAGGTGGTGGGAAGGATGGATGAAATAGGAAAAGGGGATTAAGAAGACAATGATCCTGGGGCACCTGGGTGGCTCAATCGGTTAAGCGTCCGACTTCAGCTCAGGTCGTGATCTCGCAGTCTGTGAGTTCGAGCCCCGCGTCGGGCTCTGTGCTGACAGCTCACAGCCTGGAGCCTGCTTCAGATTCTGTGTCTCCCTCTCTCTCTGGCCCTCCTCCATTCACACTCTGTCTCTGTCTCTCTCTCGAGAATAAGTAAACATTAAAAGAAATTAAAAAAAAAAAGAATACAATGATCCTGCAGAGTGCTTAGTAATGTATGGAATTATTGAATTACTATATTATACACCTGAAATGCATATAAGAGTATATGCCAACTGTGCTGGTTTAATATTTAATAAAAAAGAAACTCTTATAATATAAATAATGATTATATTCTCTATATATGATTTTATAATTCATAAAATGTGTTATACACAAAATAAAAATAAGTGAAAATAAATATAGTAAAATCCTAGCAAGTGATTTTAGGGTATATCTAAGCTGGTGCTCAATGCAATTTCAGTTTTCTTTATTTTTCCAAAATCTTAGGTGGGCACATATTAAATTATTAATTGCAGAAATCAACTTATCCTCAAAATCTATTCTGTTGCAATCCCCCATCATTTCTACTAGCTCTGCCCTGGTGAATTCATGCCAACCTTAAACTTCAAGATGAAAATTTACATGTGTTGAATCTGTTTGATATAGTTATTTATGCTCCATATCCCTAGCAGGTGTGGTCTAAACACATGCATACAAATTTCAAGGAACAATAGGAACGCTTCTTTCCATAAACACTAAGTGTGGGCTCACTCTTTGGCCATGAGACCATTTAACGGAATTTGGGCTACAACTTCATTTAGCCTTGTGCTGTCCTGAGTAAACATCTCTAAACTCATTATTCGTGGTTTAAGTTTCATGTCTAGCATCTTCCCCCTAGCTTTAACATTTGTGAACCACCTGTGTGCCTGTGTTACCCTGCCAGTGCAGTTGGGAATAGAGTTCATTATTTCCTCTCTGGACACAATGACCAATTAAACTGGAGGGACTCTGGAATCCCTAGGGCCAAGATAGAGGACACGGCACTGTGGGAATAGGTAGCCCTTTCTTAAAGGGCTCTGCTGATGTTGTAGATATCTATGAAATCAGCTTCCCACTGTAAACTCTGCTAGGAATGTGGTGAGCAGAGCCAGTGTCAATCAAACATATACCCCAGTGACTGAACACATACTATAATCCTTTTTTATTTCATCCTAAGGAATGTTGTCATGTTCTCTGTTCATTATGCAGCCCAGGTTCTGTGCTAATATCATTCCAATATGTGGGTAACAGGTCATTGAATAAGAATGTCACAAGGGTTGACAGCTTAAAGAGGCTCTGCATTTATCAACCTTCTCTGAAACATGCACACAGAAAGACAGGGGTATCTCTCTGACACTTGGAAGGAAGGTGAGTGTCGAGTGCAGCAGGACTCTAAGCGATGTCCCTTGCTCACTTCACCCATGTCCTTGTCTCTGGCTAAGTAATCACTGTTCAGTTTGTTTCCTAGGAATCTTAAAATAGATGTCAACTATTTTCAGTGATTCAAACAACCTTGGTTATTATTTCATCCTTCAGAATGCACCTTTGACCATCTTATCTCCATGCATTAGAACTGTCAGTAGGATGTTTTTAAGCAAAAGAAAGAAAGAAAGAAAGAAAGAAAGAAAGAAAGAAAGAAAGAAA
>NW_024412450.1:1405398-1464884 GCF_014898765.1 Herpailurus yagouaroundi | reverse complement strand
AAAGAAAGAAAGAAAGAAAGAAAGAAAGAAAGAAAGAAAGAAAGAAAGAAAGAATTAGTGGCATTTAAGGTTTCTCTTGATTACTGCAGGATATATGAATGGGAAAGAGGTAAGATGACAGCAAAATGAATGTGTGCTTGTCAAGAGGTGAGTCCATTTTTCTGATAATGGAAAAGAGCAATCGGAATGAGCAGATCACACTGACATATGACACGTGGGTAGAGCAGAACACGTGAAAATTGGAGAAAATACAGCTGCTGAGTAGAGTCCTCTTATGGCCCATACCCTTCAGGTAAGCCAGTACCTGCTATTAACCATTGACTTGACTTCCATTTACTGGAAACCATGTTCTCAGTATTATGGTAGAAGCAAAGAAAAAGTGACATATATGTTTAATAATTTCACATTATAAAATTATGAACTTACAATAAGCATTGGTACAACCAACAGTAATTTGGTTGTCTGTTCTTCTGCTATCTGCACCAAGCCGAGACAATGGCCCATCATGACGTTAATGATTAGTGTTAATGATGGATTTCAGTGATATTCCAAGTGATGAGAAACTCACACTCAGTGAAGCTTTCTGTCCCCAGCACCGCCCTGACTTCTGACGTGTGGACTGCCTCATTTGACTTCACAGGACCTCTTACTATCAGTAGAGCGATTTGTTCTAAATGTGGCGCAAGGATGTTCACACTGCACTCATAATCACACAGCTCAGAATAAATGCAGGCAGGTGGTACATCCAGAGACTGTGTTCCTAACAGCTAACTTTTAAAGGTGATTTTTTCTAACTTTATCAAATGATTAGACATGTGACATTTCCTGGTTATTTTGATTTCTGTTTCTTATTGATAGAAAAATCATATATCTTTTCTCTTTTTAAATTTGCTTTATTTTTTTTCTTCCTCAATTGCTCACTTAAGTCAATTGCTCACTTTTAATTGGATTTCTGGTCTTGTCTCATAATTATTATATAACAATTCTGTATGTTTTAAGATAGTCATCATTTTTGCCATAATCACCACACATTTTTTTCCATCTTGCATTTATATTTTATCTTTATGTATCATAATTTTTCCTGTGAAAAATTCAAATTTGCATGTAAACCAAAGTCATATCTCACTTCCTCTGCATTTTCCCACAAAGGTGTATTGCTGTTAATTGCCAAGGAATAATGTGCATCTGTAGCTAAAACGCTGAAATTTAACCCACATATAATGGAAGGAGTTAAATTCTTCACACCTTCTCTCCTCAAGCTGCTGCAGGTGCACAGTGGCTGTGCTTCTCCTACTGTAAAAGCTGTTCCACCCAGTCTGAGGTAGGTCTCTCCTTCCCACGTTACCCTCCTTTACAGTGCCCTGTTCTCTGCGTGGCAGCACTCACTATGTTTATGCTTATAAATTTCAATGCTGTAAGTCCTATTAAAGACCCTGCATTTAAAAACACAGGGTGGACTAGGAAACTTAGGTGCACTTGGATTGTATCACTACTTAACTGATAACCTCCACACACTGAGGAAAATCAACTTGACTATTTCATTCTTGCTGTTCTGTTGGCATATAAGCACTGCCATGTGGTCTTCAATCAGTCTTGCTGTGTTCTCTGTGTACTCGGGGGGATATACAGCATAGAAAAAAGAATGGCCACAGGTCCTGACTTTGAGTCTTGGTTTCACCACTACTGGGTATGCAGAGTATTCGTGCTCACGGAGTCATAACAGCAATAAAATGTGGATTTTCTCGTGTCTGCCACATGTCAGTGAAGCAATGATTAATCAGGTGATAATCTGATATGGGGACTAAGGAGTGCACCTGTTTTGATGAGCTCATGTGTGGAAGTGCCAATCACTATATTGTACAACAGAATATAATGGACACCTGAAGATACTTTGTGTACACGTAACAAAACAGAGAAAAATTGAAATGTCTTAGGCATTTACAATTGTCTGTGCTCCATGAACATAAGTTTATATACTTTGTTATTCAAAAGTAATGATTTACTTCATAAAGTAAGTTAAACATAGCTGCTAAGACAGACAATATGCTAAAACACAACAATGTTTATATTTATATATATTTTACTATATATGTATAATTTATTGTTAATTGGCTTCCATACTACACCCAGTGCTCACACCAAGTGCCCTCCCAATGCCTATCACCCACTTTTCCCTCTCTCCAACCCCCCATCAACCCTCAGTTTGCTCACTGTATTTGAGAGCCTTTTATGGTTTGCCTCCCTCCCTCTCTGTTTGTAACTTTCCCCCCTCTTCCCTTTCCCCATACTCTTCTATTAAGTTTCTCAGGATCCACATAGGAGTGAAAACATATGGTATCTGTCTTTCTCCACCTGACTTATTTCACTTAGCATAATACCCTCCAGTTCCATCCACTTTGCTACAAATGGCCAGATTTCATTCTTTCTCATTACCAAGTAGTATTCCATTGTATATATAAACCACGTTTTCTTTATCCATTCATCAGTTGATGGACATTCAGGCTCTTTCCATAATTTGGCTATTGTTGAAGGTGCTGCTATAAACATTGGTGTATATGTGCCCCTATGCATCAGTACTCCTGTTTCCCTTGGGTAAATTCCTAGCAGTGCTATTGCTGGGTCATAGGGTAGTTCTATTTTTAATTTAAGAGAATCATATTATATTTCACAAACTATAAATTTATAGTAGCTTATGATTACTATCAATTATGTTTGGTGTTGAATCATTCATTATAATTAACCTAAGTTATTTCAGTTTCAATAAGAGTATTCAATAATTATCTACTACTTTTCTTTTTTATATTTTTAGGAAGAAATATAAATGAGTCATCATGAATTGGGCTAATGAGAGCTCCGCAAGAGAGTTTATACTACTTGGCTTCTCAGACAGACCCTGGTTACAAATGCCCCTGTTTGTGCTTCTATTAATATCATATACATTCACCATCTTTGGCAATGTGTCCATCATGATGGTGTGCATTCTGGATCCCAAACTTCATACACCCATGTATTTCTTCCTCACTAATCTCTCCATCTTAGATCTGTGCTATACCACAAGCACAGTCCCTCATATGTTGACAAATATTTGTCGCAACAAAAAGACCATCAGCTACGGTGGCTGTGTGGCACAGCTCATCATCTTCCTGGCCCTGGGAGCTACTGAGTGTCTCCTCCTGGCTGTCATGTCCTTTGACAGATATGTGGCAGTCTGCAAACCCCTGCACTATGTAGTTATTATGAATCATTGGTTCTGCGTAAGGGTGGTAGCCTTCTCGTGGTTCACTGGCTTTGGTAATTCGGTGTTGCAGTCTTCCTTGACCCTTAACATGCCACGCTGTGGTCGCCAGGAAGTGGACCACTTTTTCTGTGAGGTGCCTGCCCTTCTCAAGTTGTCGTGTGCTGACACAAAGCCTATTGAGTCTGAGCTCTTTTTCTTTAGTGTATTAATTCTGCTAATTCCAGTGACATTGATCCTCATTTCTTATGGCTTTATAGCTCAAGCAGTGTTGAGAATCAGGTCAGCAGAAGGACGACGAAAAGCTTTTGGGACATGTGGGTCCCACATGGTTGTAGTGTCTCTCTTTTTTGGTACAGGCATCTACATGTATCTACAACCACCTTCATCCACCTCTAAGGACTGGGGAAAGATGGTTTCCCTCTTCTATGGGATCATTACACCCATGTTGAACCCCCTTATCTACAGCCTTAGAAATAAAGATATGAAGGAGGCCTTCAAGAGGGTGATGCCAAAAATCTTTTTCTGTAAGAAGTAAGTAGCCCATTGTGATGAGAGTCCTCTAAGTTTCTATCCTTGCAAGTGGTGATAACGTTTGAACTGATTTTCCTACTTTCCAGGCTCTTGTGATTTCATTGAATTCTCCCCACAGTTAGAAATGTCCTCCTCCGTTCAAAGGCAACACTGAGATACCTTTTCTAAGTTAAAAATTTCATTGCTTTCCAGAAGTTCCCCCAATGCATTCTGTTCCTTGAGGATACTTGGATGGTTGATCTTCCTGTTTATATACGATCTGTTCTAGTATCACTTTGTCTACCATCTTACTGTACCATCTTAGTTTGTGATTTCTACACCTTTATCATTAAATTTTTTTTTCAACGTTTATTTATTTTTGGGGCAGAGAGAGACAGAGCATGAACGGGGGAGGGGCAGAGAGAGAGGGAGACACAGAATTGGAAACAGGCTCCAGGCTCTGAGCCATCAGCCCAGAGCCTGACGCGGGGCTCGAACTCACAGACCGCGAGATCGTGACCTGGCTGAAGTCGGACGCTTAACCGACTGCACCACCCGGCGCCCCTACACCTTTATCATTAAATAGACTATGATCTCAAGCCAAAACTTTCCCATCAGCACGAAGGCCTCGGTCACTTCACCCTCACACCCCCTGATAAATCCATTGTGTGTTCCTTCCAGAGCTGCTTGCTGTGTGTAGACTGCCTCCAATCTAGTGGGCTCCAACTAGTTAGGTGTGCACATCTCATACTAGAGACTTGAAATGTCAGCTGAGCTTCATTTCCTGCTCTATTCTTTTTTTTTAGTGGTTATTTATTTTTGAGAGAGAGAGAGAGAGAGAGAGAGAAAGCGAGCACAAGTGAGGGAGGGGCAGGGAGGGAAACACAGAATCTGAAGCAGGCTCCAGGCTCTGAGCTGGCAGCATAGAGACTGAGGTGGGGCTCAAGACATTGTGCTCAAATCCACTAATCGTGAGATCATGACCTGAGCCGAAGGTGGATGCTTAACCGACTGAGACACCCAGGCACCCCTTTCCTGCTCCATTTTTAATTCATCCTTCTATTCCCCAGCAATAGAATTTCTCTTTTTTTTCTCCTTTGTTCAAATCCTGATTTGTCTCAAGTTCTGCCATAAGCATGAGGGAACTTCTCTAAATTATCATGCTAATTATTTGTAGAAATGTTAACAGTAATCTTTTTTCTAACAGTGATCTGAATTAATTCATTCCTTGGGCTGTCACTCAATAAATGTTTATTTTCATTAGATAGCTCTAGACCATAGGAAAAATGATCAACATTTCCTCATGAAAAAATATTCTATTGAAGAAAATGCCCTTAAAGTCAGATAATATTTTCATATTAAATAAATTTAGTTTACTAGTATTAAAATATGGAGTAAAAAAAACACAACCATAAATTGAACCTGGAAATGTTGTCTGAAAAGTTTAGGGTGTATCCAGTTAGCAAATCAGAATAATTTCAGCATAGAAGGTGCAGCATCAGTCGAAAATAACTGCAAACATATGTACAGAATATGGCTCTTATATAATGTTTATGTGGCATTTCAAATAAATGGGAAAGGGAACAACTTTAAATCTATGGTGTTTAAAAAGTTGCTTTTCTCAAAAAAAAATAAGAAGAAATTTAAGATGGAAAGAGAAATGAAAACAATTACATTTGTCATACATGGACCTTTTTAAAATTTCCAAACCACCATATCCATTGTCTTCTATTGTTGAGTATGTGATAAGTATTTCCAACTCAACACATCTAGGGCAAACATCTTCTCTTCTGTTGCGACAAAGACCTCTTATCAAGCTCACTATTTTACTGAAGGCAGTCACCTATTGTCTACGTGTGCAAATCAGAAACCATGGATCCTATCTTTCACCATAGCCTCCATCATTTTCCATATAGAAACCATTACTAAGACATCCAATCATTTCTCTTTGCTACCTTCCATCTCTCCATGGCTTCCTTTTTCACACTTCTACTATCACCATCCTTCACCTAGGCTTGCTGATTATCCAATTCACCTGTATAGATTCCTCCTGATGCTCTATAATGCACTTTAGAAAATATAGCCACCAACAGTGCAAGAAGGTTCCCCTTTCTCCACATCCTCGCCAACACCTGTTGTTTCTTGTGTTGTTGATTTTCACCATTCTGACAGCTGTGAGGTGATAGCTCATTGTAGTTTTGATTTTTAATTCCCTGAGAAATGTATTCAGAATACACACACACACACACACATACAGGATGGTATACATACATACATACATACATACATATATTCATACATATATTCGTACATATTTATTTATATATATACATAAATATATACATATTTATATATATACAATTTATATATATATACAATATATATGTACAATATATATACAATAATATATACAATTTATATATATACAAATATATATACATATTTATGTATATATATACATAAATATGTACGAATATATATGTGTATATATATGTAATTGAGTCTGAGCTCTTTTTCTTTAGTGTATTAATTCTGCTAATTCCAGTGACATTGATTCTCATTTTATATGGCTTTATAGCTCAAGCAGTATTGATCACACACAAACACACACACACACACACACACACACACACACACACACAGCAATATTACTCATCCACAAAAAAGAATATCTTGCTATTTGCAGTGACAAGAATGGAGCAAGAGATTATGCTAAGCAAAATAAGTCAGTTAGAGAAAGACAAATAACATGATTATTCATATGTGGAATTTAAGAAATAAATGAGCAAAGGGACACAAAGAGAGACAGAGGCAAACCAAGAAGCGGACTCTTAACTATAGAGAACACACTGGTGGTTACTAGAGAGGAGGTGGAGGGATGGGCTCAATACATAATGGGGATTAAGGAGGGCAATTACTGTTATGAGAACTGGGTATTGTATGGAAGTGTCAATTCACTGTATTTGACACCTGAAACTGATATTACACTGTATGTTAACTAACTGAAGATTAAAATAAAACTTAAAAAAAAAAAAGAAGATTCAGCCAGAGTGCTCATTCCAAGTGCAAATACAATTATTCCACTCTCCCCACTTGCACTATAGATCATCAGTGGCTTTCTGTTGCTCACTAGATAGAGACAAATGTTCACTCCCTGCCTTGCAGACCGCTCTGTCCCTTGCAGTTATCCTATTTCTGTAAAGCACAGGACATCTGAGCATACCAATTCTTCTACATGGAATACTCTTCCCACAGATCTTTACCTAGCTCCTAATTGTTCAGACCTCACCCTTTATCTAGAGAATCTTTTTTTTTTATATCCCTGAGTCAGTCAAATATCCACAAATTTACTCATCATGTGCCTCTCCTGCTTGTGGCATTTTTACTTTTTAGTGATCACGTAATAATGTCTGCACCTACTGCTAACCTGTAAGCTCCATGAGAGTAAGAACAAAGTTTGGTTTGCTCAACAAAACATTCACAGCACTTAGTTCTGAAGGCAGAAAATTAAAACACCAAGTTATTAAAACCTGGGTAATTTCAACTTATATGCAATTTTCACTTATTCTGTAAAGAGAATTTTCAGAGATGTGAAGTCCTCTAGGGCCAGGGACCCTGGTTGTAAAAAAGTCCATGGTGGGATATAAGCGTAAATTCTCAAAGCCTAAAGAAATTGTATTTCCCTGTAAAAATGAAAATGAAATTACCCACATATGCTCATTAATAGTCTTTTCTATTTTAAAAATAAATGCATTGCCTATAGTTTAGTAAAAGTGGTTTTATGGGGGAAAAATCCATCCTTAAATTACGGTATATAAAGCTCATCTTTCTTGGTGTATTACTTTATTCCTCTTTCCTATTAATGGAGATTTATATTTTTTCTTATTTTTAAAAAATTTTTAAAAATATTTATTTTTGTGAAAGAGAGAGAGAGAGAGAGAATGAACAAGCAGGGAAGCGGCAGAGAGAGATGGGGACACAGAATCCAAAGAAGGCTCAGGGCTCTGAGCTGTCAGCACAGAGCCTAACATGGGGCTCAAACTCACAAACTATGAAATCATGACCTGAGCTGAAGCTGGACACTAAACACCTGAGTCACACAGGTGCCCATTCTTTTTCTTATTTTCATGTGCTTTGTATCCCAAGACTATACCAGGATTCTATAAAATATAACTTAAATAGTTGCACAGTGAATTTCACAATGGAGTCATGTTAAAATGAATTTAACCTTTTCTCTATTGTTGAACATTTGTATTTTGGTCACTCTAAATACTACTACAAGGAATTCTACACTTTCTGCACAAGAAATATGTGTCTATATGTCAGCCTAGAAATAGAATTTCTATTTTGAGTATTATTGAGTCAAATTACAAATTACTTAGAAGACCCAAGAATTAATAGATATTGCCAAAGTTCCCTACAGAAATTTTATAGCATTCCATTTTCCCACTTGGATTGTATTTAGTAAATGAAAATAATTGCTTCATGACCTTTTGCTAAATCGGGGAATTTTTATCTTTTTAGACATTTACCAAGTTTAGAGGCAGAAATATTATCAAGTTATCATTTTTTAATTCCTTGAATATTTCGGAAATATTTTTCATACATGATATAAACTGAGATGCTCATATATATTGGATTTCCTCCCACCCTCTTGGCAAATGGTAAAATTGTACCTCCCATTTCTTTGAATGTAGTTCAGGATTTTTGATTTGCTTTACCAATAAAATGTGAGTAGAAATTATGTGAGTCACTTTCTGATGATGACTTTAAGATCTGGTGCACACCCTGCCATAACCTCCATCCTCCTGCCAATCACAACAAGGAATGTTCCAGAGAGAGTTTTCTGTCTGTTATATTCTAGATTGAGGAGACAATATGGATACCAATCTAGATTGAGGGGATAATACTTTGTCTCAAGACAAAGTAGCATGAATGAGAAATAAACCTTTGTTATTTAATAGCAGTGAGATCTCTGAGCTTCTTGTTTCTACATTATAATGTAGCTTATCCTGAGTATAGAAATTGACACCAGTAATGGGGTTTTGAGGTTAAGGGGGAAAAAATGAAAATAGGAGACATTAGCATAAAGTTCAGGTGGCAGATGGTGAGGGCACTGTTACTAAAGATTGGAACCACAGTGGTTCATGTTATAGAGTAAAACTCTAAACCAACTCTAAACTAACTCTAAACTCTAAACATGTTATAGAGTAAAAACTCACAAACTGCGAGATCATGACCTGAACCAAAGTTGAACACTTAACTGACTGAGCCACCCAGGCACCCCACAAAGTCCGCTTGAAATATAATCTCTAATCCTAAGGGAGACCTTGTGAGACAAAGTACCAGAGACATCACTACAAGCATAAAACATACAGACATCACAATGACTCTAAACCCATATCTTTCTATAATAACACTGAATGTAAATGGATTAACTGCGCCAACCAAAAGACATAGGGTATCAGAATGGATAAAAAAACAAGACCCATCTATTTGCTGTCTACAAGAGACTCATTTTAGACCTGAGGACACCTTTAGATTGAGAGTGAGGGGATGGAGAACTATTTATCATGCTACTGGAAGCCAAAAGAAAGCTGGAGTAGCCATACTTATATCAGACAAACTAGACTTTAAATTAAAGGCTGTAACAAGAGATGAAGAAGGACATTATATAATAGTGACAGGGTCTATCCATCAGGAAGAGCTAACAATTATAAGTGTCTATGCGCTGAATACCGGAGCGCCCAAATATATAAAACAATTACTCATAAACATAAGCAACCTTATTGATAAGAATGTGGTCATTGCAGGGGACTTTAACACCCCACTTACAGAAATGGATAGATCATCTAGACACACGGTCAATAAAGAAACAAGGGCCCTGAATGAGACATTGGATCAGATGGACTTGACAGATATATTTAGAACTCTGCATCCCAAAGCAACAGAATATACTTTCTTCTCGAGGGCACATGGAACATTCTCCAAGATAGATCATATACTGGGTCACAAAACAGCCTGCATAAGTTTACAAGAATTGAAATCATACCATGCATACTTTCAGACCACAATGCTATGAAGCTTGAAATCAACCACAGAAAAAAGTCTGGAAAACCTCCAAAAGCATGGAGGTTAAAGAACACCCTACTAACGAATGAGTGGGTCAACCAGGCAATTCGAGAAGAAATTAAAAAATATATGGAAACAAACGAAAATGAAAATACAACAATCCAAACGCTTTGGGACGCAGCGAAGGCAGTCCTGAGAGGAAAATACATTGCAATCCAGGCCTATCTCAAGAAACAAGAAAAATCCCAAATACAAAATCTAACAGCACACCTAAAGGAAATAGAAGCAAAACAGCAAAGGCAGCCTAAACCCAGCAGAAGAAGAGAAATAATAAAGATCAGAGCAGAAATAAACAATGTAGAATCTAAAAAAAACTGTAGAGCAGATCAACGAAACCAAGAGTTGGTTTTTTGAAAAAATAAACAAAATTGACAAACCTCTAGCCAGGCTTCTCAAAAAGAAAAGGGAGATGACACAAATAGATAAAATCATGAATGAAAATGGAATGATTACAACCAATCCCTCAGAGATACAAACAATTATCAGGGAATACTATGAAAAATTATATGCCAACAAATTGGACAACCTGGAAGAAATGGACAAATTCCTGAACACCCACACTCTTCCAAAACTCAATCAGGAGGAAATAGAAAGCTTGAACAGACCCATCACCACCGAAGAAATTGAATCGGTTATCAAAAATCTCCAAACAAATAAGAGTCCAGGACCAGATGGCTTCCCAGGGGAGTTCTACCAGACGTTTAAAGCAGAGATAATACCTATCCTTTTCAAGCTATTCCAAGAAATAGAAAGGGAAGGGAAACTTCCAGACTCATTCTATGAAGCCAGTATTACTTTGATTCCTAAACCAGACAGAGACCCAGTAAAAAAAGAGAACTACAGGCCAATATCCCTGATGAATATGGACGCAAAAATTCTCAATAAGATACTAGCAAATCGAATTCAACGGCATATAAAAAGAATTATTCACCATGATCAAGTGGGATTCATTCCTGGGATGCAGGGCTGGTTCAACATTTGCAAATCAATCAACGTGATACATCACAGTAACAAAAAAAAAAGAGAAAAACCATATGATCCTGTCAATCGATGCAGAAAAGGCCTTTGACAAAATCCAGCACGCTTTCTTAATAAAAACCCTTGAGAAAGTCGGGATAGAAGGAACATACTTAAAGATCATAAAAGCCATTTATGAAAAGCCCACAGCTAACATCATCCTCAACGGGGAAAAACTGAGAGCTTTTTCCCTGAGATCGGGAACACGACAGGGATGCCCACTCTCACGACTGTTGTTTAACATAGTGCTGGAAGTTCTAGCATCAGCAATCAGACAACAACAGGAAATCAAAGGCATCAAAATTGGCAAAGATGAAGTCAAGCCTTCGCTTTTTGCAGATGACATGATATTATACATGGAAAATCCGACAGACTCCACCAAAAGTCTGCTAGAACTGATACATGAATTCAGCAAAGTTGCAGGATACAAAATCAATGTACAGAAATCAGTTGCACTCTTATACACTAACAACGAAGCAACAGAAAGACAAATAAAGAAACTGATCCCATTTACAATTGCACCACGAAGCATAAAATACCTAGGAATAAATCTAACCAAAGATGTAAAAGATCTGTATGCTGAAAACTATAGAAAGCTTATGAAGGTAATTGAAGAAGATTTAAAGAAATGGAAAGACATTCCCTGCTCATGGATTGGAAGAATAAATATTGTCAAAATGTCAATACTACCCAAAGCTATCTACACATTCAATGCAATCCCAATCAAAATTGCACCAGCATTCTTCTCGAAACTAGAACAAGCAATCCTAAAATTCGTATGGAACCACAAAAGGCCCCGAATAGCCAAAGTAATTTTGAAGAAGACCAAAGCAGGAGGCATCACAATCCCAGACTTTAGCCTCTACTACAAAGCTGTCATCATCAAGACAGCATGGTATTGGCACAAAAACAGACACATAGACCAATGGAATAGAATAGAAACCCCAGAACTAGACCCACAAACGTATGGCCAACTCATCTTTGACAAAGCAGGAAAGAACATCCAATGGAAAAAAGACAGTCTCTTTAACAAATGGTGCTGGGAGAACTGGACAGCAACATGCAGAAGGTTGAAACTAGACCACTTTCTCACACCATTCACAAAAATAAACTCAAAATGTATAAAGGACCTGAATGTGAGACAGGAAACCATCAAAACCCTAGAGGAGAAAGCAGGAAAAGACCTCTCTGACCTCAGCCGTAGCAATCTCTTACTCGACACATCCCCAAAGGCAAGGGAATTAAAAGCAAAAGTGAATTACTGGGACCTTATGAAGATAAAAAGCTTCTGCACAGCAAAGGAAACAACCAACAAAACCAAAAGGCAACCAACGGAATGGGAAAAGATATTTGCAAATGACATATCGGACAAAGGGCTAGTATCCAAAATCTATAAAGAGCTCACCAAACTCCACACCCGAAAAGCAAATAACCCAGTGAAGAAATGGGCAGAAAACATGAATAGACACTTCTCTAAAGAAGACATCCGGATGGCCAACAGGCACATGAAAAGATGTTCAGCGTCGCTCCTTATCAGGGAAATACAAATCGAAACCACACTCAGGTATCACCTCACGCCAGTCAGAGTGGCCAAAATGAACAAATCAGGAGACTATAGACGCTGGAGAGGATGTGGAGAAACGGGAACCCTCTTGCACTGTTGGTGGGAATGCAAATTGGTGCAGCCGCTCTGGAAAGCAGTGTGGAGGTTCCTCAGAAAATTAAAAATAGACCTACCCTATGACCCAGCAATAGCACTGCTAGGAATTTATCCAAGGGACACAGGAGTACTGATGCATAGGGGCACTTGTACCCCAATGTTCATAGCAGCACTTTCAACAATAGCCAAATTATGGAAAGAGCCTAAATGTCCATCAACTGATGAATGGATAAAGAAATTGTGGTTTATATACACTATGGAATACTACGTGGCAATGAGAAAAAATGAAATATGGCCTTTTGTAGCAACGTGGATGGAACTGGAGAGTGTGATGCTAAGTGAAATAAGCCATACAGAGAAAGACAGATACCATATGGTTTCACTCTTATGTGGATCCTGAGAAACTTAACAGGAACCCATGGGGGAGGGGAAGTAAAAAAAAAAAAAAGAGGTTAGAGTGGGAGAGAGCCAAAGCATAAGAGACTGTTGAGAACTGAGAGCAAACTGAGGGTTGATGGGGGGTGGGAGGGAGGAGAGGGTGGGTGATGGGTATTGAGGAGGGCACCTTTTGGGATGATCACTGGGTGTTGTATGGAAACCAATTTGACAATAAATTTCATATATATAAAAAAAAAGAAATATAATCTCTAGTGAACAACTGATTTAAGGAAGTAGCAAGTAGCTGTTATTAAACTTTCTGAGTGTATTAAAATAGCTCCAAATATACCCTTTCAGTTGAAATAACTGGCTCCAGGAAAGGAGACTAAGGGGAAAGTGAAAAGAGAATAAGCTTATCCCAATGAAGTCTAACAGGCTCCATATGCCTATGACTAGACATACAGAGAAAGCCATGTCTTGACTACAACTGCAGATGTGGCCATTGGAGCGTGGAATACACTGAAATCAAATACATGAAAATCTGACTACATTTTAGAGAGATTTATACCACCAAGTAAAGAATGAATATGGATTCAAGAAGCTTCTGACTGTTTGAGACTTAAAATAATCCCTGGACTCCAACCTTCATTAAGTGGGAAGTAAGCTGAAATTCTCAGTTGTTCTCTTCAGATTTATACACAGGATAAGGGACCTCAGAAAGAGTAGAGCCAACAGTTATGAAGAACATATGCAACCATTTCCCTACTGATGGGTGGAACTCTTCACAACTGCCCAGTAGTTTTCAGAATTTCTAGACTTGTGAATTCTATCTCTGAATTTTCTCTTTCTGAATGGAAGTGTTTATACTGGGCACCTTCTTCCAGTTCTACCTATTAAATTTTGAGCATGTGGAGAACACACAATTATCTATTCAGTTCGCAGATCTCTGAGGCAAGAGACTTTAAGCCTGACCACAAATTTTTGGTTTCCTTCTTCCTTCTGGCCATTTGGTAGAATTACAGTTTTCTCATACAGTGGACTAGGTTATGGTCTGTGACTAGCTTTGGTAATAAGTGTGAGTTAAACCAATTTCTAAACTTCTGGGAAGAAATGTGAAGAGCTACTGTGTGTTTTGCAAAATTTATTTCTTTTTATCACAACAATTTAGAATATTTCGCATAGTGTCTAATCTAACAACTTGGATCCCTATGGAGAACAAAGCCCACAGCCAGTATTCAAGGGGCTTCAAACAAGAGCAAAGATGTAAATCTTTATTGGTTTTAGCCAAAGTAATTTTGAGCTTCTTGATTAATATGTTATTGGCCATTTCTTTTCCATAATAACGTTATGGAGGAATGCTTGCAGGTAGGCAGCAGGAAAAGTCAGAAAATAAACCTATATTGGGAAAGTGATCCTCATGTTTTATATACCTACATATATAATAAAGTACTAGAAATAAAATCACTAACAAGTTTATTTGTTAAGATACATGGTAGGATATCAGGACATTTGTATTCTAGTATTCATATTTTTTCTGCATTTTTATTTAATTATTCAATTTATTTTTTGGTATTTCAGTTAGTTAATATAAAATGCAATATTGGTTTCAGAAGTAGAATTCAAGGGATTCATCACTTACATACAACACCCAGGGTTCATAACAGGTGCCCTCCTTAATACCCATCATCCATATATCCCATTCCACCACCCACTTCCCTCCATCAGCCCTCAGTTTGTTCTTTATCATTAGGAGACTCTTATTGTTTATTTCCCTTTCTTCTCTTCTCCACTTCCCATATAGTTATCATTCTTGTTTCTTAAATTCAACAAATGAGTGAAATTATATATTTTTCTTTCTCTGATTGGTTTTGCCTAGCATTATATATTCTAGTTCTAGTCACATCATTCAAATGGCAAGTTTTCTTTTTTTCTCTTTACTTATGGCTGATTAATATTCCACTGTGTGTGTATATGTATTTGTGTGTGTGTGTGTGTGTGTGTGTGTGTATATATGTATATATGCACGCGTGTGTGTGTGTGTATGTGTGCGTGTATCTCACATCTTCTTTATCCATTCATCATTTGATGGACATTTGGGCTCTTTCCATAGTTGGGCTATTTTTAAATTGCACCATATAGTTACTTGACTGTCAGAAAAAAAGTCTAATAATACAAAACTAGTGTTGTTTCTTTTTTCCTTGAAGATTTTTCCATTGATGTTTAATTGTTCCCTACCAATACTATCTTAGAATCATAATAGTCTAAATTTGAATCATATTTTAAACAATTGATAGGGAAATAACTATTAGACTTACATAAATGTAAATTCTGCAATTAATACCAGGGAATTGAATGAAAGTGGTCAAAAGATACAAACTTTTAGTTATAAGATAAATAACTACTCGGCATGTAATGTACAACATGGTGACTACAGTTAACACTGTTGTGTAGTATATTTGAGAGTTATGAAGAGAATACATCCTAAAAGTTCTCATTACAAGTAAAAAGCTTTTAGTTTGTTTTTTTGTTTAATATATATGAGATGATGGATGTTAACTAAACTTACTGTGGTAATTATTTTGCAATATATGTAAGTGAAGTTATAATGCCATGTACCTTAAACTTATGAAATACTGTAAATTAATCATATCTCAATAAAACTAGAATAAAAAATATCACACACACTGCCTTAATGACACCTAAAATTTGTCTGCTTTCCTGGGATAAGTGCACATCAAAAAGCAGGATGTTATAGGGCTTTATTTTCCTAACATATATCAATCATCTACTATAAAAATGGATTTTGATAATTACTGAGTAGTAATTAGTGAAAAAAATAGGCACAGTTTCTGCTTTCACAGAATTTATTGTCTAGTGTGGGAAGAAGAACAATCATACTAAACACGTAATATAAGAAATCCATAAAACTAGGTTGGAGAGCTAACATGGTAGCATAGTAGGAGGACCCTACTCATCTTATCCCTTAAACACAACTATATAACTATCAAATCATTCTGAATATTCAGGAATTGACCTGAGGACTGAGAAAAAAAAAAAAACTCCACAGCTAGAGGGAGAGAAGAGGTCACATGGAGGAAGGTAAGAAGTGCGGAGTGATTTTTTGTGGGAGAAATGGATCATGGATGCTGCATAAGGGAGGGAGCCATGGTTTGGGATAAAGGTGAGAGGGAGAGGAGCACATGAAGAGAACACTTGCCCAAATCCATTGGCTGGGAAAATGAGATGGACTGATTTTTGTATTTGCAACGAGTGGGGTTTGAATTGAAGTTTTAAAGGTCAGCAGGCTTGACTGTAATAGAGCCCTGAAGGCACTGCCCTAGGTGTGGACAGAAGTGGGACAAACATAAGACCACCTGGGGCACAGAAGTGGGGGGATTATTCTCTCTACTTACAGTAATGTACCTGAGAGGTAGCATTTGTGGACATGTCTCTCTGGGAACGAAGGAGATAGTGGGTACCATTTCCTTCCCTCAACCTTCAGCATAAAGTAGCTTCTGTCAACAGCATAGCACTGAGACTGGCTGCCTAACCTTCTTACACAAAGTCCTGAACCCCCATTCTCTGCCTGTATTACCCTACTCAAGCAAGTGTATCTCAGTCCCGGTGTAGCAGGACCTTTCCCCAGAAGACCAGCAGAACTCCTGACCCATTCCACATCTTCTGTCCAGAGACTTGTGCAAGACCTCATTTCTACTGAAAGTAGCATCAAGTCTCAATTAACAGATATAGACCAGAGCAAACCTAGTTAAAACTCATTACACTCTGACCGAGGACCAACTGCTGCCCATAGCAGGCAAGGAGAGCCTCTGCTGACTACTGACCTGAGGGACAGAGAAGCCAAAACACAGCAAGCAGAGTGCACAGAACACATACCAGAGACACTTGCTGAAGTACAGGCCCTGGACACTATATGACCTCTTCTTCATAAAGCCATTACTTTCAGGAGCAGGAAACATAATGGGCTTTTCTAACAGAGAAGACAGAGACTTAGACAAAGTGCCAATAGGGAGGAATTCACCCCAAACGAAAGAGGAAGATAATGCTACAGCCGAAGATCTAAGTGAAACAGATATATGCAACATGTCTGATGAAAAATTTAAAGCGACAATCATAAGGATACTCACTGGGCTTGAGGAAAGAATGGAGGACTTCAGGATGTCTTACTGCAGAGATAAAAGAGTTGAAAGAACAATCAGTCAGAAATGAAGAATTCAATAAATGAGATTCAAAGCAGACCTGATGTAATGACCATGAGGATGGAAGAAGCAGAGGGATGAATATGTGGCAAGGAGACAGAATAATGGAAAACAACCTGAACAAATGGGAGAAAGAATAATTATGGAAGACATGAGTAGACTTAGGAAACATAGTCCAACAAACATATTTGTGTAATAGAAGCCCCAGGAGAAGAAGAGAGAAAAAGAGGGAAAGAAAATTTATCTGAAGAAAGAATAGCTGAAAATTTCCCTAATCTGACGAAGAAAACAGACATCTAGATCCAGAAGTCACAGAGAACTACCATAAAAATCAATAAAATCAGGCCAAAATGAATATATATTGTAATTAAATTTGCAAAATATGCCAATAATGAAAAAAATCTTAAAAGCATCATGTTTGATGTTAAAAGCATCAAGACAACTAAAGTCCCTAACTTACAAGGGAAGACCCATGAGTCTGGCTGAAGATTTCTCAACAGAAACCTGGCAGGCTAGAAGTCACTGGTATAATACATTCAATGTGTTAGTAGGGAAAAATCTGCAGCCAGGAATACTCTAGAGAGCAAGGCTGTCATTCAGACTAGGACAGAAAAAGACTTTCCCACACCAAGAAAAACTAAAGTAGTTTGTGACCACTGAACCAGACTTAAAGAAACGTTAAAGAGAACTCTTTCAATGGAAAGGAAAGACCAAACGGGACAAAGACAAGAAAAGAAAAGAGCCAATCGTCAGAAACAATGAAAAAAAAACAAGTAATGAAATGGTACTAAATACATAACAATAATTACTTTCATGCAAATAGACTAAACACTCCAATCAAAAGACATTCTGACAGAGTTTCAGAATGAATAAAAAAATAAGACCCATCTATATCCTCCCTACAAGAGATTCATTTTATTTTACTATTTTTATTTTATTTTATTTTATTTTATTTTTATTTTAAGATTTTTTTAAATAATCCCTACACCCAATGTGGAGTTCAAACCCAAAGCCCTGAGA
Source organism: Herpailurus yagouaroundi (assembly GCF_014898765.1). Lineage (NCBI taxonomy): Eukaryota > Metazoa > Chordata > Mammalia > Carnivora > Felidae > Herpailurus > Herpailurus yagouaroundi. Next base: position 1,446,712 of record NW_024412450.1, on the reverse strand, counting down.
TCAAGAGTTACATGCTCCACTGACTGAGCCAGCAAGGTGTCCCACAAGAGATTCCTTTTAGACCTAAACAGACCTTCAGATTGAAACTAAGGGGACAGAGAAAAATTTATCATGCAAATGGATATCAAAAGAAAACTGGAGTAGCAATACTTATATCAGACAAACTATATTTCAAACCAAAAACTTAAGAGATGAAGAAGGGCACTATATCATAAAAAAGGGAACTACCCAACAAGAAGGTATAACAATTGTAAATATTTATGCCCCCCAACTTTCCCAAATATGTAAGTCAATAAATAACAAACATAAAGGAACTCATTGATAATAATACAGTAATAGTAGGGGACTTCAACACCCCACTTACATCAATGCACATCGTCTAAGAGCAGAAAATAAACAAGAAAACAATGGTTTTGATTGACACATTGGATGAAATGGACTAAACAGATATATTCAGAACATTTCATCTTAAAGCACCAGAATACACATTCTTTTCAAGTGAAATTGGAATATTCTCCATAATGGATCACATACCGGGTCACAAATCAGCCCTCAACAAGTACCAAAAATTGAGATCATACCATGCATGGTTTCTGACTACATCACTCTGTAACTTGAAGTCAACCACAAGAAAAAAATTGGGAAGGCCACAAATCCATGGAGGTTACACAACAGGCTACTAAATAATGAATGGGTCATCCAGGAAATCAAAGAAATTTAATGAATCCATGCACCACAGATGCTTGTTGGAAATGGTTGCTGCCAGTAGGGGGAACAGAGGACCCAGGGCTGCCTGGAAGGTGGGATGCAGGCAGTGAGACCACCTCTTGGGCACCCAAGTTTTGTGTAGGCAGTGGAGGTTCATCCCTGGAGGGGAGGTTCAACCCAGGAAGCTGGTTGGACTCCTAGTAACAGTGGCACCAGTTGGGGCCCCAAGCAGCTGGGGGCTTTGTCCCAGAAGCAGCTCGTGGTTGGGTTTGTCCAATAAATAAGATACTGTGGTTGTTTTATTGTGAAAAACACATGGCCCAAAAAACTGCTGGAACTAATACACAAATTAAGTAAAGTCACAGGATGCAAAATCAAAGTATAGAAATCTGTTGCATTTCTATACACCAATGATGAAGTAGCAGAAAGAGAAATTAAGGAGTCAATACCATTTACAACTACACCAAAAACAATAAGACACCTAGGAATAAACCTAATCAAAGAAGTGAAAGACCTGTACTCTGAAAACTATAAAACTGATGAAAGAAATTCAAGATGACACAAGGAAATGGAAATACATTCCATGCTCATGGATTGGAAAAACAAATATTGTTAAAATGTCTATACTACACAAAACAATCCACATATTTAAAGCAATCTCTAACAGAAAGAATACCAATGGAATTTTTCACAGAGCTAGAACAATCCTGAAATTGGTATGCAACCCCAAAAGACCTTGAATATCCAAAGTAATGTTGAAGGAGAAAAGTAAAGCTGGCAGCATCACAATTCTAACTTCAAGTTCTACTACAAAACAATATGGGTCTGGCACTAAAATAGACACATAGATAAATGGAACAGAATAGAAAACCCAGCAAAGGACCCACTACTATATGGTTAATGAATCTTCCACAAAGCAGTAAAGAATATCCAATGTGAAAAAGACAGTCTCTTTAAAAAATGGTGTTGGCAAAACTGGAACTTACATAAAAACTTGGAGGGGTGTCTGAGTGGCTCAGTTGGTTAAGTACCCAGTCCTTGATTTTTGGCTCAGGTCATGATCTCACATTTTGTGAGATCAAGCCCTATGTCAGGCTCTGCACTGACAGCATGGAGCTTATTTGGGATTCTCTCTCTCTCTCTCTCTCTCTCTCTCTCTCTCTCTCTTTCTCTCTCTCTCTCTCTCTGTCCCTCCCCTCTCTCTCTTTTAAAATAAATAAATACATACATACATACATACACAAACAAACAAACATGAAAAAAGTTCTAAATAAAAATTTGGAAAGAAAAACATTATAAAACGGAATAGCAAAAAACAGTCATCTGATTTTAAATTGTGCAAAGTATCTAAATAGACTTTTTAAGTTTCTGTTTTTTAAATTTAAATTATAATTAGGTAACACACAATGTAATGTTATGTTCAGGTCTACAATAAATATAGTGATTTGACACTTCCATACAGCACTTGGTGCTCATCAAAACAAAGACACTCCTCAATCCCAATCACCTATTTCACACATCCCCACACACACCTCCCCTCTGGTAACCATCAGTTTGTTCTCTATAGTTGAGAGTCTGTTTGCTGGTTAGCCTCTCTATTTTTATTCCCTTTGCTTATTGTTTTGTTTTTTAAATTCCACCTATGAGTGAAATCATATACTTGTCTTTATCTCATTGATTTTTTCTGCTTAGCATAAGACATTGTAGCTCCATCCATGTCACTGCAAATCACAAGATTTCATTCTTTTTGATGGCCAAGTGTTATTCCATTGTATATGTATACCACATCTTCTTTATCCATTCATCAGTGGATGGACATCTGGGCTCTATCGGTTATTGTTGATAATGATACTATAAACATTGGCATGCATCTGCTCCTTTGAATCTGTATTTTGTAAACTTTGAGTAAATAACCTAGTAGTGCAATTGCTGGGTCATAGGGTAGTTCTATTTTTAATTTTTTGAGGAATCCCATACTGTTTTCCAGAGTGGCTGCACAAGTTTGCATTCCCACCAACAGTGCAAGAGGGTTCCTCTTTCTCTACATGCTCACCACAATCTTGTTTCATGAGTTGTAAAGTTTAGCCATTCTGACAGGTGTGAAGTAGTATCTCATGTAGTTTTGATTTGTATTTCCCTGATAATGAGTGATATTGAGGATCTTTTTATGTGTCTGTTAACCACCTGGATGTTTTCTTTGGAAAAATGTCTATTCATGTCTTCTGCCCATTTCATAACTGGGTTTTTTTTAGGTTTATTTAATTATTTTGAGAGAGAGAGAGAGAGAGAGAGAGCGAGCGAGCATGAGCAGGAGAGGGGCAGAGAGAGATGGAGAGAGAGAGACTCCCAAGCAGGCTCTGCACCACCAGCATGGAGCCCAACATGGGACTCGAACTCATGAACCATGCGATTATAACCAGAGTTCAAACCATTAGTCAGTTGTCCAACTGACTGAGCCACTCAGGCACCCCTTATTTGTTTTTTGGGTGTTGAGTTTGGTAATTTCCTTATAGATTTTTGATATTAACGCCTTATCAGATATGTCATTTCCAAATATCTTCTCCTATTCCGAAGGTTGCCTTTTAGTTTTGTTGCTATGCTGAAGTTTTTTTTCATTTTGAAGTAGTCCCAATGTTTATTTTTACCTTTGTTTACCTTTCTCAGAGAGATATCTGGAAAATGTTGCTATGGCTGAAAAATAGGTTGTTGCCTGTGTTCTTCTCTAGGATTTTTATGGTTTCAGGTCTCACATTTAGGTCTTTAATCCATTTTGAGTTTGTATTTGGTAAAAGCAAATTGTGCAGTTTTATTCTTGTGCATGTAGCTGACCAGTTTTCCTAACACCATTTGTTAATAAGACCATTTATTAATTTGAAGTTCAGAATTGTGATGCCACCAGGTTTACTTTTGTTTTTCAAGATTGGGCTATTTGGGATCTTTTGTGGTCTCATGTCAATTTTAGGACTGTTTATTCTAGCCCTGAGAAAAATGATGGTGGTATTTTAATAGGGATTACATTAAATGTGTAGATTGCTTTAGGTCATATAGACATTTTAACAATGCTTGTTCTTCCAATCCATGAGCATGAAATATTTTTCCATTTCTTTGTGTCCTCTTCAATTTCTTTCATCAATGTTTTATAGTTTTCAAAGTATAATTGTTTTCCCTCTTTGGTTAGGTTTATTCATAGGTGTCTTATGGTTTTTGGTATAATTGTAAATGGGCTGGATTCCTTCATTCCTTTCTGCTGCTTCATTATTGGTGTATGTGGAGGTATGTTCCCTCCAACCCTACTTTGTTGGTGACTTTTTTTCATGAGTGGATATCGTACTTTGTCAAATTATGCATATACTGAGAGGATCATATGGTTCTTATAACTTCTTTTATTAATGTGGTACATCACATTGATTGATTGTCGAATATTGAACCACCTTTGCCACCAAGGAATAAATCCAACTTGATCATGGTGAATTATTCCTTTAATGTACTGTTGGATTCAGTTTGCTAGTATTTTAATGAGAATTTTTGCATCAGTGTTCATCAGTGACACTTGCCTGTAGTTGTATTTTTTAGCGGGTCTTTGGTTTTGGAATCAAGGTAATGCTGGGCTCAAATGAATGAATTTGGTAGTGTTCCTTCCATTTCCCTTTTTGGGGATAGTTAGAGAAGTATAGGTATTAACTCTTCTTTAAATGTTTTATAGAATTTGCCTGTGAAGCCATCTGGTCCTGGACTTTTGTGTGTTGGGATATTTTTGATTACCGATTCAGTTCTTTTTCTGGTTATGGGTCTGTTTGAGTTTTATATTTTTCTTGTTTCAGTTTTGGTAGTGTATATATTTTTTAAAATGTATCCATTTCTTCCAGGTTGTCCAAATTATTGGTGTAAAATTTTTCATAATATTCTCTCAAAATTGTTTTTCTGTGGTGTTGATTGTTATTTCTCTTCTCCTGTTTGTGATTATATTTATTTGGTTCCTTTCTGTCTTCTTTTTTATAAGTCTGGCTAGGGTTTCTTAAATTTTATTAAATTTTTTAAAGAACCAGTTCCTGGTTTTATTGATCTATTTTTTTCTATATCATTTATTTTTGCTCTAATGTTCAATATTTCCCTTCTTCTGCTGGCTTTATGCTTTGTTTGTTGTTATTTTCTAGCTCCTTTAGGTGCAAGTTTAGGTTGATTATATGAGTTTCTCTTGCTTCTTAATGTAGGCATATATTGCTATCTACTTCCCTTTTAGACTACTTTTGATGTATCCCATTGGTTTTGGACCATCGTGTTTTGATTTTCATTTGTTTCCCATGCATTTTTATTTCCTCTTTGATTTCCTGGTTGATCCATTCATTGTTAGGTAGCATGTTGTTTAAAACTCCATGTATTTGTGGTCTCTCTTTTTTTTTTTTTTTTGTGGCTGGAAAAGATGCATGGTATGATCTCGACCTTCTTGTACTTGTTGAGGGCTGATATGTGACCCAATATTTGATCTATTCTGGAAAATGCTCCAGGTGCACTGAATGAGGATGTGTATTCTCCTGCTTTAGGATGAAATGTTCTTTTAAAAAATATAATAATATTTACTCTTTTTGGGAGAGCACAAGTGAGGGAGGGGGAAAGAGAGTGCCACAGATGATCCAAAGCAGGCTGTGTGCTGACAGACTGACAGCAGTGATCCTGATGTAGAGCTCAAACTCATGAATCACACAATCATGACCTGAGCTGAAGTTGGACACTCAACTGACTGAGCCACCCAGGTGCCCTAGGATGAAATGTTCTGAATATATCTATCATCTCCATCTGGTCCAGTGTGTCACTCAAAGCAATTGTTTCCTTGTTGATTTTTCAGCTTAGATGATCTGTTTATTTTTATAAGTGGGGGTGGTCAAGTCTCCTACTCTTATTGTATCATTATCAATGAGTTCCTTCATTTTTATTATTAATTCTGTTATATATGTGTGTCCTTCCATGTTGGAGACATAAATATTTACAATTATTAGATCTTCCTGTTGGATAGTCCCTTTTATTAATGATATAGTGTCCCTCTTCACTGTTACATTCTTTGGTTTAAAAATCTAGTTTGTCCAGGGGCGCCTGGGTGGCGCAGTCGGTTAAGCGTCCGACTTCAGCCAGGTCACGATCTCGCGGTCCGGGAGTTCGAGCCCCGCGTCAGGCTCTGGGCTGATGGCTCAGAGCCTGGAGCCTGTTTCCGATTCTGTGTCTCCCTCTCTCTCTGCCCCTCCCCCGTTCATGCTCTGTCTCTCTCTGTCGCAAAAATAAATAAACGTTGAAAAAAAAATCTACTTTGTCTGATATAGAGAATGCTACCCTTGGTATCTTTTGCCTTCCATCTGCACGATAACTGTTTCTCCATCATCTCACTTTCAATCTGCAGGGGACTTTAGGTCTAAAATGAGCTTCTCGTTGGCACCATTGGAGGGTTTCATTGTTTGTTTTTTATCCATTCTGACACCGAATGTATTCTGATTGGAATATTTAGTCCATTTATAGTCAGAGTCATTATTTGTAGATATTAAGTGCCATTTTGTTACTTGTTTTTTCATTGTTTCTGGAGACTTTCTCTATTCCTTTCTTGTCTTTATCACTTTTGGTCTTCGCACTGAAAGTGTGCTCTTTAATATTTCTTTCAGCCTTATTTAGTGGTCATGAGCTCCTTCAGGTTTTGTTTATTATGAGAAAGCCTTTTTCTCTCCTTTTCTGAATGAAAGATTTACCAGATACAGTATTCCTGGTTGCAGACTTTTCCCCATTCAGCATGTTTAGTATATCATTCCAATTCTTTCTCCCTTGCCAAGTTTCTGTGGAGAGATCTGCAGCCAGCCTTATGGGTTTTCCCTTTTAAGTTAGGGACTTCATTTGTCTTGTTACTTTTAGGACTTTGTCTTTATTGCTATATTTTACAAATTTAATTACAATATGTATTAATGTTAGCCTTTTTATGTTGTTTTTTTATTGGAGTTCTCTGTGCTTCCTGGATTTGGATGTGTGTTTCCTTCCCCAGATTAGCGAAGTTTTTAACTATTATTTCCTTAAATAAATTTCTCTGTCTCTTTTTCTCTCTTTTCTTCCTCTGGGACTCCTGTAATACAAATGTTATTACTAAGTCTATTGTCATGTTGCATAATTATTCTTTCTTTTCTTCAGCTTCTTTATTTTCCATTATTTTGTCTTCTAGGTCACTTATTTATTCCACTGCTTCTTCAATCCTGTGTTGGTTGCATCACTTCTGTTTGAAATCTCAGTTATTGAAGTTTTCATTTCTGACTGCTTGTTTTTTTTTTATCTGTGCAGTAAAGGACTCCCTGTAGTCTTCCATTCCTTTCTTGATCCCAGTGAGTATCCTTATGATAATTGCCATAAATTTTCCATTAGGAATATTATATCTTTTCACTAGGATCTCTGACCATGACATTATCTTGTTCTTTCACTTGGGATCACACACCCTGTTGTGGCATTTTTCCTAGATCTTTGTCTTTTTCTGTGTTAGTAAAGCCTGTTATATTTTCTGTTCCTGAGAGTAATGGCCCTATGAAGAAGAGGCTGTATAATGTCCAGAGCCTGGGGCTTTCGGACATGTCTCCAGTATATGCTGCATACAGTCTGCTTTTTTGTTCTGGATGCTCTGTCATTCAGGTTAGTCATCTGCAGAGGCTCTCTGCCTGCAGAGGGAAGTTTCTGCTCCCTGGCCTGAATGTGGTGAGTTTTAACGAGTGAGCTCTGGTCTGACTATGAAATGAAATCTGTCACACCTCCACCAGGTCTGGGCTCTGTAGAACTCTTGGTCAGCAGACATTATGTGGGCAGGGTTTGTGCTGGTCTTCTGGGCGAGGGTCTCACTGCACTTGGACTGAGGCAAGTGTGAATGACAAGAGCAGTCCCACCAGAGTACAGCAGTGTGGGGGGTTGGTGTATGCAAGATAGGCTGCCAGTGTGAATAGACATTTTTTTTACAGAAAGATGTACAGATGGCCAACAGATACATGTAAAGATGCTAAAAGTCACTAATCATCAGTGAAAATCAAGTCAAAACCAAAATGAGGTATCACTTTACAACTGTCACAATGGCTAAAATCAAAAAGACAAGAAATAAGCATTGCCAAGAATATAGAGGAAAAAGAACACTCCTCCACTGCTGGTGGGAATGTAAATTGGTGCAGGCACTGTGGAAAACATAATGGAGTTTCCTCAAACTATTAAAAATAGAAATAGCATATTATCCAATAATTCCACTCCTATGTATTTACCTAAGACAATGAAAACAGATGAAAACAGTAATTCCAAAAGACACATGTACCTAATGTATATTGTACCATTATATACAATAGCCAAGGTATGGAAGCAACTTAAGTGTCCAGACAAATGTACAAGAAAGATACAGTATGTATATACATTTATTATTCAGTCATGAAAAAGATGATATCTTGCCCTCTGTGACAACATGGATGGACATAAAGGGTATTATACTAAGTGAAATAAGTGAGACTGAAAAAGACAAATACCATATGATCTCACTTATGTGTGCAACCTGAAAAAAAGGTATGAAAAAACATCAGACCCATAAATACAGAGAACAGACTTATGGTTGCCAGAGTGAGGAGGTTGGGGATGGAAATGTGGATGAAGTGGTGATGGAGGTATACGCTTCCAGTTATGGAACGAATAACTCATGAGAATAAAAGGTACAGCACAGAGAATATAGTCAATGATAGTGTAATAGCGTTTTACAGTGATGGATGATGACTACAATTGTGGCAAACATACATTCATGTATAGAGATGGTGACTCACTATGTTGTACACCTGAAACTAATGTAACATTGTGTATCAGTGTTAGCTAAAATAAAAAAAATAATCTTGCAAAGCTTAAATTTTCTACACATGAGTTTGCAGCATTATAAATTTTGGCATGAGTGTTTCAACTATTCTGAAGTCAAATCCCCTGAGACACTGACAATAAGCACAAATATAGTATTTCTCTATTACAAAAAAGTTTCATTTAAGCAAATTTTTATGACATTGTCCACTATTATATTTTGAAGCATCAAGAAAAGTGACTGACATATAGTGGGCACTCAACAAATTTTTACTGACTGAATGAATAAATAAACAAAATAACGTATGTTAACTTTTCCTTGCCATAATGATTTATTGTTTAACCCAAATGAGGGACTATTTTTTATATAGTCCATGTTAGGTGAGGTAAAAAGTCATTACTGTGCTAGGTTATTTTGGAAGAAATATATGGAGACAAAAGTCCTTTGGTTTCTTAAAAATCAAATTGAAAGATTTGTATAGAACTTTCTTTCTCTGTATAGAACTAGAAACATTCCCACTTTTATTATGGCAAGAATATAAATAAACAATAGCCTGAAGAAAATATAAATAAAAGAAAATTCTCTCTTGACAACAAAAATAATTGTCTCAAATTTTCACTGATATATAAGGAAGTTTTCTATGAAATTGTTGAGGTAGATGAGTTTTCTAGAATTATTTTAGTTCTGAGTCCATTTTCCACAATAAGAGAAATTCCAAAAATTATCCTTCCATGTTTTTTTTTTAAATTTTTTTTTTCAACGTTTATTTGTTTTTGGGACAGAGACAGACAGAGCATGAACGGGCGAGGGGCACAGAGAGAGGGAGACACAGAATCGGAAACAGGCTCCAGGCTCTGAGCCATCAGCCCAGAGCCCGACGCGGGGCTCGAACTCACGGACCGTGAGATCGTGACCTGGTTGAAGTCGGACGCTTAACCGACTGCGCCACCCAGGCGCCCCTATCCTTCCATGTTAATATGGCAACAAGTGGTATTCCCACTAGGGAGTTTGTACAGTGTTTCTTGCCAAGAGATGTCCACTGAGGTTCATTATCTTTATGAAGGAAATGTTGCACAGCTTTATATAAAGAGAAGGAACTATTCCTTAATAAATGTTATTTGTGTCCACATATAAACATACTCAGGGTCTTTCAAATCAAAAGGACAAATTGTATTACGGACCTAGGATATAATGTGAAGCCACTGAACACAGACAGAATATTCAATCCTCATCTCTAATTAACGTTTAGTTCCTTTGGAAAGAAAAGATCAAGTCAATTTTGCAAGAACAGAGAGCACGACCATTAAATAGCAGCAATGATGTAAGGTAGGTGTTGTATATGGGTGGAAGTGATCTATTCAGCTTCATGATTTTATCGTTTTTCAATTCCATGTGTTTTGTGTCCTCTCTATGCAAGTTCTGTACTAAAATACGTGTAAATAAATCAAAACCTTTAATAATGCAACATCATAACATAAAACATTAAAATATGTCTCCTTTAATGAAGAAAGATATAGGGATACTGCTTGCATTTGTGGGCATTTCAATGAATTAAAATATACGTGTACTTGTATAAAAATCTTAACATCATGAACCCTGGATTCAAGCCACATGATAGGAGTGATTTGGGGAATGAAAGGGAACAAAATGCAAATTTTGTGAGTCTTTTGGTGAGGTAAGTACACTACTAATATTTGGATGCAACCAGACCAAGGATTAATGAAAAGATATGGACTTTTAATCACACTGGACACTACACTTCCTAAAAGTAACTACCCCAACATTAAGCATTATACTTAATGAAGCATAGTCACAGATACTGGATTAATCAATCCTCACAACACAGGTGGTACATAAGCAATGCATACAATGTCTATGTTTTGGGGCACCTGGGTGGCCCAGTTGGTTAAGCATCCAATTTTTGAACATGGCTTAGGTAGTGATCTCACAGTACATGAGATCAAGCCACGCATCGAGCTCTGCACTAACACCATGGAGCCTGCTTGAGATTCTCTCTCTCTTCCTCTCTCTGCCCCTCCCCTGCACATCCTCTCTCCCTCTCAAAAATAAATAAATAAACATTAATTTTTTAATTAAAAAAGAGAAAAGTTCTATGTGTTAACTATCCCAGTCGACAGGATCCATGTTCTCTGACTTCATATCCTCTTTTCTTTTCTACTACAAGTGTTTTTTCGAACTTCTTACCAGTGCCAATAGCAAGATATACAATTCATTTTATAATCCACATCACACAAATACACATACACTCACACATGTGATGGAAACAAATATAGTAAATCCACAAAGAAACATTGAACTGCCAAATTTGTGATCGATTTCAACTTCTGGTGTGACAAGCATGAACCCACATCACATTGTACTTTTAAGCACTGATGCCTTGAATGGCTCATATCACCAATCAGTACTATCATTTACTTTTTCTCTTGTTCTTCAAGTATGGAACCTGTGGAAAGGAACCGTTTCCTTTAAGTTGCATGTTTCCCATTATGACAAAAGGTTTGTGCTGCAAAAGTCAGTTTAGGATTTGGGGCATAGGCCCAAGGAACAGTGATGTATCTTGTTTCTATGCATTCAGACTGATTCTGTTGGAGCTCAGAACGTCCTGAACTTCCCTAAATCACATCATGAATTCAGGCAGAGTGGTCTAGGGCCAGCAGATGATGGATGAAAGAAATGAAGCCATGTGGTACATCAGCATGGCTTGTTCCTGGGAACCACTCCTCTGATTTATTCTTTTCCCCAAGAACAATGGTGACTTTCCCCATTCCCTAATAATTTTTCTAATAAAATTTTCTCTATTGCATTTCTTAGGCAAATGCACAGATTTGTTGCCCTTTCTTTTAGACACACTACAAAATAATAATGTTTGGCATTGAGACTCATACTTTTTCATGATTACAAGTATAACAATTTCACTGGAGTTACACCACAAAGAAAATCCCTGCATAATTCACTCTCTCCAAATGAATAAACTGACCCTCAGGAAACCCCATACTGAAATACGTGTCCTCACTTTCACTTGAATCCACCAAGAAGAGAAATGGCAGTCATGAATCCGGGCAATGCAAGCATTCCAACGTTCTTCACCCTATTGGGTTTCTCTGACCATCCCTGGTTGGAAAAGCCACTCTTCATAATGGTGCTTGTGGCTTACATCTGCACACTAGTGGGAAACATCTCCATTATTGTTGTGTCCAAGGTGGATCCTCATCTTGACAGCCCTATGTACTTCTTCCTTTCCAACCTCTCCTTTCTGGACCTGTGTTTTACCACAACCACCATCCCTCAGCTGCTGGTGAACCTCTGGGGCCCAGATAAGTCCATCAGCTATGGAGGCTGTGTGGCCCAGTTCTATGTGTTTCACTTCCTGGGGGCCACGGAATGCATCATCTTGGTGGTCATGTCCTTGGATCGGTACATAGCCATCTGCAAGCCCTTGAGGTACCCAGCTATCATGCATCAGAGACTCTGTGTCTTCCTAGTGTCTGTGGCATGGATAAGTGGTTTGACTAACTCCTTGCTTCAGGCATCTCTCACTGTCCAACTGCCACTTTGTGGTAACAACAAGGTGGATGACTTCCTGTGTGAGATTCCAGTGATGATCAAGATGTCCTGTGTCGACACTGCTTTCAATGTAACTATGCTCTCTGTTGTGGGTATATTCTTTACCCTGGTCCCCTTGTCTCTTATCTTTGTCTCCTATGGGTTCATTGTAACTACAGTGCTCAGAATTCGTTCATCAATGGGAAAGAAGAAGGCCTTCAACACCTGTGGCTCCCATTTTATTGTCGTCTCTCTCTTCTACGGGCCAGTAATATGCATGTATGTGCAACCTTCTGGTACTAACTCCCAGGACAAGAACAAACTCATGGCCCTGTTCTACAGTCTGCTGACTCCTATGCTTAACCCTTTTATTTATACTTTGAGGAACAAGGACATGAAAGGGGCAATAAGGAGACTTCTCCTCCCATTGAGCTATCAGGGAAGAGAATAAGCACTGCTATTTCATACTCCACGCATGTAGGACTCCAAAGAGGCCCTGCTCTACCTCTCAAATTACCCTCCTCCAAAATCATTAGCATCCTCAGTAACTATCCAATCTACATGTACTTTTATTCACCACAGTATTATAATTTATTGGCCTGCATTTTGCAATGTGAACTTTAATCCCAATTTTCCTACAATTTGTGTGACAGTGAATCTCTGTCATAAAGTCCTCTAAGTCCATCTTTGAGTAGGAATCTGAAAAGTGAGCAGTAAATAAATGCTCATTGCCTGACTAATTCACCATTAGTCAAAAACATCAAGCACTGTCATTTTATGTGTAATGTTACAAATATAATGTAAGTATAAAGACCACAGTTTACCATCTTGCTATTATGGATATGATTTTATGGGTATAGTTTGCTAATCAACTCTTTTTATTTTTATTTGTATTGAAGTATAATTGATACACAATGCTGTATTTGTTTCAAATATACAACATAGCGATTTTAAAAAAACATATACCTTATCAAATGTTCACCATGGTAAGTGTAGTCACCATCTGTCACCCTAGAATATTATTACCATATTATTGACAGTGTTCCCTATGCTATACTCTTCATCATTTTGACTTGCTTATTTTATAACTAGAAGTTTGTGCCTGTTAATCTCCTTCATTTAATTTGTCTGCCCCCCTACCCAAACTGCACCCCTCTGGCAACTACCATTTTATTCTCTGTATTTATGAGTCTATTTCTTGTTTTGTTGCTGCTTGTTTGTTCACTAGTTTTGTTTTTTAGCTTCTACTTATAAGTGAAATCATGTGGTATTTGTCTTTTTCTGCCTAACTTACGTCACTTAGCATAATACCCTCTAAGTCCATCTATGTTGTTGTAACTGGAAAGATGTCTCCTTTTTATGGCTAAGTAATAACCCCTTGTATATGCATACTTCTTCTTCTTTATCGACTCATCTATTGATAAACACTTGTGTTGCGTCCATGTCATAGCTATTGTAAATAATGCTGCAATACAGATTAAAGATAGGGGTGCATATATCTTTTTGAACTAGTGGGTTTTTTTTCTTTAGGTAAATACCTATAATTGGAACTACTGGGTTGTAAAGTATTTCTACTTTTTAATTAAAAACACTGTTGTCCATAGTGGCTGCACCAATTTATATTGCCACCAACAGTGTCAATCAACTCTTTTTAGGAATTACCATCAAGAACAAATGGGATAATATTACCTGACCTTCTCAACCACACATTCACTGTTTGATCCTTTATAAATAACATAATTAAAAAATAATATTGGACTCTTACTTTCCTATATGTCTCCATGGAATTCTTTCCTTTTGAGGTATTTGAATTAACCATTTCCAGGTTTCTAAAGGGAAATGTTGAGGACTCAAATATTGAGAGACTTCTGTGCAGCCTCCTGGTGCTGAGAGTCATGTAGCCCTCACTGGGGGGTTAATTTACCTAGCATGAGAATATTAGGTGTATTTGGTAGGTACTCAAAGATGAACTAGTTAAATAACTTAGGAATTAGAATATTAGACGTTAAGAAGAAAGAAAATGGGGAAGATGGAGAATAATGTGGGTGGGATGGGAAATAAATTGGCTACCACATCATCAATTCTTAGATAGAAGTGATGAAGCAGAAAGATATATGATGATGTGGGAGGGGAAATTCTATTGATTTTATCAGTAATATTAATTCATTATAAGTCTGTCATTTTTCATACTGCTTTACTCCCTACCCTTACAAAACTCTCATCTTTAAATTATATTTTAGGTAAATATGTAATTATTTTTCTAATAACTAAGTACTTTTATGTAAGGTATTCATACATGTGTCCATCCTGATGCCATTGTGTGTTTCCACTATTCCCTTTCAAACGGCAAGAATAAATCCACTGACTCATATTGTACAAGCCTCTAATACAGAAATATATAATGATTAAAATCACTAATTAATCATAATGAACTGATTCACTATTTAATTTCTGTTCTTTGCATTGCCACAAACTTTTCTTTGTAGACCTGAATGGAAGGATACTATGATTCTGCTGTTGTTGGAGACAAGGAAATACACTCTTTTGGAATCAGGCTGATTCCCTGGCATGACCACTTGTCTGTTAAGAACAAGGTCTTCTGTGTCACTATGTGGACCTTTTTCATAGTACTGACCACTTGAAACTTTACATTACTTAGGACGACTACTTCTTTCCCCGCAAAATAATAATAATAATAATAACAATAATAATTAATAATAATAATAATAATAATACAGAAAAAAAGAATAAAATTTTTAAAAAAGAAATAAACCAATGTGTTCCTTTTATCTCCCTTGGTAGCCCTAAGGAGTCAGCACAATAGGAGCTAAGGAATAGGCTCCTAATAAATGTTTTTAAATTAATGAAAAGTATTACCCATGGTTAAAACCTACATCACAGGCTCATGTAAAAGTGTATCATGACTAAAATGATGAGTTTAACAGATGTGATTAGTAGCTGATGTTTAAGACAATGTTTTTCAAACTATCTTCTGGCACTGCTCCAGTAGATCTTAACAGCAGTTAGAAATAGTAATCCATATTTAAACAAATTTGGGAAACCCAAATATTATTCTTGGAATTTTGGAGTGTTTGGAGGAAAGTACCACTCCCTTCCACACTGTTGATACTGCTTTCCCTGGAAAGTGTGCCTAAAGCTTTGCACAGAGGACCCCTTCCCAAGAAGACCAGCAGAAAACCCTGTACACATCATGTGACCCAACCATAGTTCTGCAAGACTTCCATTCTAGGGAAAATAGCATCAGGTCTCATTAAGAAGCAGACAAAGTTGAAACTCACAAGTCTCTGGCCAAACAGTACACACTTCAGGCAAGGAGAGCCTCTTCAGATTACTGGCCTGAAGGATAGAGCACCAAAACACAACAGCAGAGTGCACACAGCACACAACAGAGAAACTTGCTGAAGTTCCACTACATAACTTCTCTTCAAAAATATGTCACTCTCAGGTGCAGGACACATAACTGGACTTTTTTTTTTCAAATTTTATTAATGTTTATTTATTTTTGAGAGAGAGAGAGGGAGAGACAGAGTGTGAGAGAGGAAAGGGGCAGAGAGAGAGAGGGAGACACAGGGTCTGAACCAGGCTCCAGGCTCTGAGCTGTCAGCACAGAGCCCGATGTGGGGCTCAAACTCACAAACTGCAAGATCATTACATGAGCTGAAGTCAGACACTTCACTGACTGATCCACCCAGGTGTCCCTAACTAGATGTTCTAAAACACAGAAGACAGACAAAATGCCAAGATGGAGGAATTCATCACAAAATAAAAAACAACAAAAGGTCATGACAAGAAATCTGGTCAAAACAGGTATAAGTAATATGCCTGATGGAGAATTTAAAGCAACAATCATAAGGGTATCACTAGCTTGAGTAAAATCACATAGGACTTCAGCAAGGTCCTTACTGCTGAGATAAAAGAGTTAAAATTTTAAGTTGGAAATGAAAAATGAAATAAGTGAGATCCAAAACTTACTGGATATAATGACCGCAACAATGGAAGAAGCAGAGGAATGAATAAGTGATGTAGAAGATAGAATAATGGAAAATAAAGCTGAAAAAACGGGAAGAACTAAGGATTATGACAAGAGACATAGGGAACTCAGTGATTCCATCAATGTAATAAAATTTGTAACATATAGAGTCCCAGAAGATGAAGAGAGAGAATAGGGAGCAGAAGGCTTATATGAAGAAATAATTGCTTAAAATTTTCCTAATCTGGGGAAGAAAATAGATATCCAGAGCCCAGAAGATCACATAAAAATCAAACAAGGAAAACCAGGAACAAGATATATTATAGTTAAATTTCCCAAATAAAGAGTTAAAGAAAAAAAATTATAAAAGCAGCAAGACAAAAGAAGTCTGTAACCTACAAAGGAAGACACATAGGACAGCTTCAGATCTCTCCACAGAAACTTGATAGACCAGAAGGTAGGGACATGATATATCCAAGGTGCTGAATGGGAAATATCTGCAGCCAAGAGTCCTCTATCCAGCAAGGCTATAATTCAGAACAGAAGGAGAGATAAAGAGTTTCCCAGACAATCAAAAACTAAAAGAGTGTGACCCCTAAATCATCCTTAAAAGAAATATTTATTTTTATTTTTTTATGTTTACTTCAGTTTTGAGACAGAGAAAGACAGAGCATGAGCAGGGGAGAGGCAGAGAGAGAGGGAGACATAGAATCCAAAACAGGCTCCAGACTCTGAGCTGTCAGGACAGAGCCTGAGGTGATGCTAGAACTCATGAATCACCAAATCATGACCTGAGCAAAAGTTGGATGCTTAACCAACTGAGACACACAGGTGCCCCAACTAAAGGGGATTAATTGAGTGTGAAGGAAAGATCAAAATTGACAAAGATTAGAAAAGAACAGAGAAAAATCTCCAGAAAAAAAAAACTGGTAATAACATGACACTAAATTCATATCTATCAATAATTACACTGAATGTAAATGAACTAAATGCTCCACTCAAAAGATGTAGGATGTCAGAATAGATAAAAAACAAGTTCCGTCTATATGCTGTCTACAATAGACCCATTTTAGAACTAAAGACACCTACAGATTGAAAGTGAGGGGGGGAGAGAGGGAAGATGGCGGCATAGGAGGACGCTGGGCTCACCGCACATCCTGCTGATCACGTAGATTCCACCTACACCTGCCTAAATAACCCAGAAAACCGCCAGAGGATTAGCAGAACGGAGTCGCCGGAGCCAAGCGCAGACGAGAGGCCCACGGAAGAGGGTAGGAAGGGCGGCGAGGCGGTGCGCGCTCCACGGACTGGTGGGAGGGAGCCGGGGCGGCTCCCGCGAGGGGCGGCTCGCCGGCCAAGCAGAGCCCCTGAGTCTGGCTTGCAAAAAGCGGAGGGGCCTGACGGACTGTGTTCCGACAGCAAGCGCGACTTAGCGTCTGGGAGGTCATAAGTTAACAGCTCTGCTCAGAAAGCGGGAAGGCTGGAGGACAAAGGGAAGGAGAGCTGCTGAGCCCCCGGACGACAGAGCTCAGTTTGGTGGGGAACAAAGGCGCTCGCCAGCGCCATCTTCCCCGCCCATCCCCCAGCCAAAATCCCAAAGAGAACCAGTTCCTGCCAGGGAACTTGCTCGCT
This sequence comes from Herpailurus yagouaroundi, assembly GCF_014898765.1. NCBI lineage: Eukaryota > Metazoa > Chordata > Mammalia > Carnivora > Felidae > Herpailurus > Herpailurus yagouaroundi. The sequence continues at coordinate 1,428,989 of NW_024412450.1, read as the reverse complement.
CCGCGCAAACACCCAACTCTGCGCTTCTGCGGAGCCAAACCTCCGGCAGCGGATCTGACTCCCTGCCGCTGCCACAGGGCCCCTCCTGAAGTGGGATCACCTAAGGAGAAGCGAGCTAAGCCTGCCCCTCCTGCCCCTGTGCATCTTGCCTACCCACCCCAGCTAAGACGCCAGATCCCCAACATCCCAAGCCTGGCAGTGTGCAAGTAGCCCAGACAGGCCACCCCACCCCACAGTGAATCCCGCCCCTAGGAGAGGGGGAGAGAAGGCACACACCAGTCTGACTGTGGCCCCAGTGGTGGGCGGGGGGCAGACATCAGGTCTGACTGCGGCTCCGCCCACCAAATCCAGTTATACACCACAGCACAGGGGAAGTGCCCTGCAGGTCCTCACCACGCCAGGGACTATCCAAAATGACCAAGCGGAAGAATTCCCCTCAGAAGAATCTCCAGGAAATAACAACAGCTAATGAGCTGATCAAAAAGGATTTAAATAATATAACAGAAAGTGAATTTAGAATAATAGTCATAAAATTAATAGCTGGGCTTGAAAACAGTATAGCTGACAGCAGAGAATCTCTTGCTACAGAGATCAAGGGACTAAGGAACAGTCACGAGGAGCTGAAAAACGCTTTAAATGAAATGCATAACAAAATGGAAACCACCACGGCTCGGATTGAAGAGGCAGAGGAGAGAATAGGTGAACTAGAAGATAAAGTTATGGAAAAAGAGGAGGCTGAGAAAAAGAGAGATAAAAAAAATCCAGGAGTATGAGGGGAAAATTAGAGAACGAAGTGATACACTAAAAAGAAATAATATACGCATAATTGGTATCCCAGAGGAGGAAGAGAGAGGGAAAGGTGCTGAAGGGGTACTTGAAGAAATAATAGCTGAGAACTTCCCTGAACTGGGGAAGGAAAAAGGCATTGAAATCCAAGAGGCACAGAGAACTCCCTTCAGACATAACTTGAATCGATCTTCTGCACGACATATCATAGTGAAACTGGCAAAATACAAGGATAAAGAGAAAATTCTGAAAGCAGCAAGGGGTAAACGTGCCCTCACATATAAAGGGAGACCTATAAGACTCATGACTGATCTCTCTTTTGAAACTTGGCAGGCCAGAAAGAATTGGCACGGGATTTTCAGTGTGCTAGACAGAAAAAATATGCAGCCGAGAATCCTTTATCCAGCAAGTCTGTCATTTAGAATAGAAGGAGAGATAAAGGTCTTCCCAAACAAACAAAACTGAAGGAATTTGTCACCACTAAACCAGCCCTACAAGAGATCCTAAGGGGGATCCTGTGAGACAAAGTACCAGAGACATCACTACAAGCATAAAACATACAGACATCACAATGACTCTAAACCCATATCTTTCTATAATAACACTGAATGTAAATGGATTAAATGCGCCAACCAAAAGACATAGGGTATCAGAATGGATAAAAAAAACAAGACCCATCTATTTGCTGTCTACAAGAGACTCATTTTAGACCTGAGGACACCTTTAGATTGAGAGTGAGGGGATGGAGAACGATTTATCATGCTACTGGAAGCCAAAAGAAAGCTGGAGTAGCCATACTTACATCAGACAAACTAGACTTTCAATTAAAGGCTGTAACAAGAGATGAAGAAGGACATTATATAATAGTGACAGGGTCTATCCATCAGGAAGAGCTAACAATTATAAATGTCTATGCACCGAATACCGGAGCCCCCAAATATATAAAACAATTACTCATAAACATAAGCAACCTTATTGATAAGAATGTGGTCATTGCAGGGGACTTTAACACCCCACTTACAGAAATGGATAGATCATCTAGACACACGGTCAATAAAGAAACAAGGGCCCTGAATGAGACATTGGATCAGATGGACTTGACAGATATATTTAGAACTCTGCATCCCAAAGCAACAGAATATACTTTCTTCTCGAGGGCACATGGAACATTCTCCAAGATAGATCATATACTGGGTCACAAAACAGCCCTTCATAAGTTTACAAGAATTGAAATCATACCATGCATACTTTCAGACCACAATGCTATGAAGCTTGAAATCAACCACAGAAAAAAGTCTGGAAAACCTCCAAAAGCATGGAGGTTAAAGAACACCCTACTAACGAATGAGTGGGTCAACCAGGCAATTAGAGAAGAAATTAAACAATATATGGAAACAAACGAAAATGAAAATACAACAATCCAAATGCTTTGGGACGCAGCGAAGGCAGTCCTTAGAGGAAAATACATTGCAATCCAGGCCTATCTCAAGAAACAAGAAAAATCCCAAATACAAAATCTAACAGCACACCTAAAGGAACTAGAAGCAGAACAGCAAAGGCAGCCTAAACCCAGTAGAATAAGAGAAATAATAAAGATCAGAGCAGAAATAAACAATATAGAATCTAAAAAAACTGTAGAGCAGATCATCGAAACCAAGAGTTGGTTTTTTGAAAAAATAAAATTGACAAACCTCTAGCCAGGCTTCTCAAAAAGAAAAGGGAGATGACACAAATAGATAAAATCATGAATGAAAATGGAATCATTACAACCAATCCCTCAGAGATACAAACAACTATCAGGGAATACTATGAAAAGTTATATACCAACAAATTGGACAACCTGGAAGAAATGGACAAATTCCTGAACGCCCACACTCTTCCAAAACTCAATCAGGAGGAAATAGAAAGCTTGAACAGACCCATCACCAGTGAAGAAATTGACTCGGTTATCAAAAATCTCCCAACAAATAAGAGTCCAGGACAAGATGGCTTCCCAGGGGAGTTCTACCAGACGTTTAAAGCAGAGATAATACCTATCCTTCTCAAGCTATTCCAAGAAATAGAAAGGGAAGGAAAACTTCCAGACTCATTCTATGAAGCCAGTATTACTTTGATTCCTAAACCAGACAGAGACCCAGTAAAAAAAGAGAACTACAGGCCAATATCCCTGATGAATATGGACGCAAAAATTCTCAATAAGATACTAGCAAATCGAATTCAACGGCATATAAAAAGAATTATTCACCATGATCAAGTGGGATTCATTCCTGGGATGCAGGGCTGGTTCAACATTTGCAAATCAATCAACGTGATACATCACAGTAACAAAAAAAAAAGAGAAAAACCATATGATCCTGTCAATCGATGCAGAAAAGGCCTTTGACAAAATCCAGCACGCTTTCTTAATAAAAACCCTTGAGAAAGTCGGGATAGAAGGAACATACTTAAAGATCATAAAAGCCATTTATGAAAAGCCCACAGCTAACATCATCCTCAACGGGGAAAAACTGAGAGCTTTTTCCCTGAGATCGGGAACACGACAGGGATGCCCACTCTCACCACTGTTGTTTAACATAGTGCTAGAAGTTCTAGCATCAGCAATCAGACAACAAAAGGAAATCAAAGGCATCAAAATTGGCAAAGATGAAGTCAAGCCTTCGCTTTTTGCAGATGACATGATATTATACATGGAAAATCCGATAGACTCCACCAAAAGTCTGCTAGAACTGATACATGAATTCAGCAAAGTTGCAGGATACAAAATCAATGTACAGAAATCAGTTGCACTCTTATACACTAACAATGAAGCAACAGAAAGACAAATAAAGAAACTGATCCCATTCACAATTGCACCAAGAAGCATAAAATACCTAGGAATAAATCTAACCAAAGATGTAAAGGATCTGTATGCTGAAAACTATAAAAAGCTTATGAAGGTAATTGAAGAAGATTTAAAGAAATGGAAAGACATTCCCTGCTCATGGATTGGAAGAATAAATATTGTCAAAATGTCAATACTACCCAAAGCTATCTACACATTCAATGCAATCCCAATCAAAATTGCACCAGCATTCTTCTTGAAACTAGAACAAGCAATCCTAAAATTCATATGGAACCACAAAAGGCCCCGAATAGCCAAAGTAATTTTGAAGAAGAAGACCAAAGCAGGAGGCATCACAATCCCAGACTTTAGCCTCTACTACAAAGCTGTCATCATCAAGACAGCATGGTATTGGCACAAAAACAGACACATAGACCAATGGAATAGAATAGAAACCCCAGAACTAGACCCACAAACGTATGGCCAACTCATCTTTGACAAAGCAGGAAAGAACATCCAATGGAAAAAAGACAGTCTCTTTAACAAATGGTGCTAGGAGAACTGGACAGCAACATGCAGAAGGTTGAAACTAGACCACTTTCTCACACCATTCACAAAAATAAACTCAAAATGGATAAAGGACCTGAATGTGAGACAGGAAACCATCAAAACCTTAGAGGAGAAAGCAGGAAAAGACCTCTCTGACCTCAGCTGTAGCAATCTCTTACTCGACACATCCCCAAAGGCAAGGGAATTAAAAGCAAAAATGAATTACTGGGACCTTATGAAGATAAAAAGCTTCTGCACACCAAAGGAAACAACCAACAAAACTAAAAGGCAACCAACGGAATGGGAAAGGATATTTGCAAATGACATATCGGACAAAGGGCTAGTCTCCAAAATCTATAAAGAGCTCACCAAACTCCACACCCGAAAAGCAAATAACCCAGTGAAGAAATGGGCAGAAAACATGAATAGACACTTCTCTAAAGAAGACATCCGGATGGCCAACAGGCACATGAAAAGATGTTCAGCGTCGCTCCTTATCAGGGAAATACAAATCAAAACCACACTCAGGTATCACCTCACGCCAGTCAGAGTGGCCAAAATGAACAAATCAGGAGACTATAGATGCTGGAGAGGATGTGGAGAAACGGGAACCCTCTTGCACTGTTGGTGGGAATGCAAATTGGTGCAGCCGCTCTGGAAAGCAGTGTGGAGGTTCCTCGGAAAATTAAAAATAGACCTACCCTATGACCCAGCAATAGCACTGCTAGGAATTTATCCAAGGGGCACAGGAGTACTGATGCATAGGGGCACTTGTATCCCAATGTTCATAGCAGCACTCTCAACCATAGCCAAATTATGGAAAGAGCCTAAATGTCCATCAACTGATGAATGGATAAAGAAATTGTGGTTTATATACACAATGGAATACTACGTGGCAATGAGAAAAAATGAAATATGGCCTTTTGTAGCAACGTGGATGGAACTGGAGAGTGTGATGCTAAGTGAAGTAAGCCATACAGAGAAAGACAGATACCATATGTTTTCACTCTTATGTGGATCCTGAGAAACTTAACAGGAACCCATGAGGGGAGGGAAGGAAAAAAAAAAAAGAGGTTAGAGTGGGAGAGAGCCAAAGCATAAGAGACTGTTGAGAACTGAGAACAAACTAAGGGTTGATGGGGGTGGGAGGGAGGAGAGGGTGGGTGATGGGTATTGAGGAGGGCACCTTTTGGGATGAGCACTGGGTGTTGTATGGAAACCAATTTGACAATAAATTTCATATATAAATTAAAAAAAAAAGAAAAAAAATGAAAGTGAGGGGATGAAGAAACATTTATTAGGCAAATGAACATCAAAAGAAAGTCTGAGTAGCAATCCTTATATCAGACAAACTAGATTTTAAGACAAAGAATATAACAAGAGGAGCACTATATCGTAATAAAAAGAACTATCCAACAATTGTAAATATATATGCCGCCAATTTGGGAGTTCTGAAATGTATAACAAAATTGATAACAATGTACAACAAATTAATAAATATAGAGGAACTTATTTATAATAATATAATAATAGTAGGGGAGTTTAACACCCCACTTATATCAATGAATATATCATCTATGCAGAAAATCAACAAGGAAATAGTAGCTGAAAATGACACACTGAACCAGATGGGCTTAACAGGTATATTCAGAACATTTCATCCTAAAGCAGCAGAACACACATTCTTCTCGAGTGCCCATGGGACCTTCTCCAGCATAGATCACATACTGGCTCACAAATAAGGCTTCAAAAAGTACAAAAGACTGAGACTGTGCCATATATATTTTCTGAACACAATGTTCTAAAGCTTGAAGTCAAACACATGAAAAAATTTGGAAAGACCACAAGTACATGGAGATTAAACAATATACTAATAAAGAAAGAATGAGTCAACCAGAAAAATCGAAGAAGAAAATTTAAATTGCATGGAAATAAATGAAAATAAAAATACGATAGTCCAAAACTTTTGGAATGCAGCAAAACTGGTCATAATAGGGAAGTATACAGCAATACAGGCCTACCTCAAGAAGAAAGAACAACTTCAAATAAACAACCTAACCTTACAACTAAAGGAACTAGGGAAAAATAACACTACACAAAGTCTAAATCCAGCAGAAGAAGGGAAATCATCAAGATTACAGCAGGGTAAATCCTCAGGAGCAGGTAGAGTGCTTTGGAGGCCCATGTGTCACACAGGAAGAAGCAGTCCCCCTGTTTGGAGTGCAATTAGTAGATGCGAAACAGCCTCCCCATGGGCAAAACTCCTGGCAGACCCCAGAGAACTGACACATTTACTGATATTGGAACCAAAACACCAGAGTGCAGCAAAACCTGGTGCCAGCTGTGTGCTCTGATTTACCATAAATTCTGAGCCTCTGCTGCTGCATGACTGCATGAATGCTTTTCTGGGAGATGTCTAACCTTGCCATTGCTTGGTGAGACCATCTCCCAGAGAATCAGCATGGGTGCAAGCCAGGGGTTCTCTGAAGTGTGGTGTTTTTAAACACAACCCTGTGTGAGAAAAAACCCTGGGGGGAGGCACTATGGGGCAGTCAGACAGCTTGGACAAGGTAAATGCAGGAGTAGACAGGAGGCTGAGACAAAGGAGGGGTGATTGGTAGCGTGTCTGTGAGGGCACGAAATTCCCACACTGGAGACCAGAGTGGGGTGAAGCCATTTTCACCTCTAGCACGTGCACCCCCCCACACACAGGGATGGATCATAGGGAGCTAAGCAGCACCAAGTGGAGAACAGAGCCATTACACCAAGCCCCAACCCCACCTGCACCCTCTAGGCACATCCCACAGAGGACCACGAACCCTTTATTCCCCCTTAGTCTACAGACCATAGTGTGCAGCAAAGTTTCAGTTCTAGGGGAAACTGGATATAGCTTCATTTGGGTTTCATTCTCATGTTCGTTTGTTCCTTTTCTTTACTTCTAGAAGTTTTTGCTTATGTTGGTTTCTTTTTTCTTTCCTTTCTTTTTCTTTCTTGAATAAAGAGAAAATGTTTTGTTATATTTTCTTTTATACTATGTTTGTTTAAAATAATTTTAATTTTTAATTTTTTTAACTTATTTTTTCCTTTCTCTTTTTTCTCTTTTCTGTCAAACATTTCTCAACAAGCAGACAGAAACACACCAAGGAGCTAGCTTCTTTTATTCGATGTGTTTGATTTGGTTTGGTTTGGTTTTGGTTGTAATTTTTTAATTTTTAATTTATACTTTATTTTATTATTGTTTTTCTTCCTCCAAAATGACAAGATGGTGTAATTCACCCCAAAAGAAAAACAGGAATAAATGATGGCTAAGGATTTAATCAACACAGATATAAGTAAGATATCTAAACTAGAATTTAATACATGATTATAGGAATACTAGCTAGGTTTGAAAAAAACATACAAGATACCAGAGAATCCCTTTCTGCAGAGATAGAAGAAGTAAAATCTAGTCAGGCCAAATTTAAAACACTATATCTGAGAGGCAATCTCAAATGGATACCATGACAGCAAGGGTGAACAAATCAGGGCAGGAAATCAGTAATATAGAAGATACAATTCTGGATAATAATGAAGCAGAAAAAAAAGAGGTAAAAAGGCAAAACATCCCATTACAAGACTTAGAGAACTCTGTGACTTACTAAAAAGGAATAACATCTGAATTATAGGAGTACCAGAAGATGAAGAGAGAGAAAAGAAGCACAAGGTTTATGTGAGTAAATTATAGAAGGAAACGTTCTTAATCTGTGGAAGGACACAGATATCAAAATCCAGGAAGCATAGAGGACTCCCATTAGATTCAACAAAAATAAACCATCACTAAGGTATATCAGAATCAATTCACAAAATACACAGACAAGGAAAGAATCAAGAAAGTAGTAGGGGAGAAAAGTTTCCTCACCTACAAGGGAAGACAGATCAGATTTGCAGTAGGCAAATCCACAGAAACATGGCAGGCCAGAAAGGAGTGTCAGGATATATTCAAGGGGCTGCATTGGGAAAATATGCAGCCAAGATTTTTTTACCCAGCAAGGATGTCATTCAGATTAGAAAGAGAGATAAAGACTTTCCCGGGCAAGCAAAAACTAAAAGAGTTCATGACCACTAAACCAGCCCTGCAAGAAATTTTAAGGGGAACTCTGAATAGAAACAAAACAAAACAAAAAATTAAAAAGACCAAAAAAAACAAAGATTAGAAAGCACCAGAGAACATCACCAGATACACCAACTCTATAGGCAACACAACGGAACTAAATTCATATCTTTCAATAATCACTCTGAATAAAAGTGGACTAAATGCTCCAATCAAAAGACATAAGGTATAAGAAAGGATGGGGGAAAAATAACAAGATCCATCTATATGCTGTCTACAAGAGGCTCATTTTAGACCTAATGACACCAGTAGATTGAAAGTAAGGGGATGGACAACCATCTATCATGCTAATGAATGCCAAAAGAAAGTCATAGTGGTCATACTTATCAGACAAACTAGATTTTAAAACAAAGACTGTAATAAGAGATGAAGGGCATTATAAATAAGTGGTCTATATATGAAGATTTAACAATTATAAATATTTATGCCCCCAACATGAAAGAAGTCAGATATACAGATCAATTAATCACAAACATAAATAAAATCATTGACAACAAAGCCTTAATAGTAGGAGACTTCAACACCCCACTTACAACAATGAACAGATAATCTAAACAGAAAATCAACAAAGAAATAATGCCTTTGAATGACACACTGGACCATATGGATTTAACAGATATATTCAGAGCATTTCACCCTAATGCAGCAGAATACACATTCTTCTCAAGTGTATGTGGAACATTCTCCAAAATAGATCAAATACTGTGACACAAATCAGCCCTCAACAAGCACAAAAAGATCAAGATCCTACCCTGAATATTATTTGGACCACAATGCTATGAAATTTGAAATCAACCACAAGAAAAAACTGGAAAGACCACTAATATGTGATGCTTAAAGGACATCTTGCTAAAGAATTACTGGGTTAACCAAGAAATGGAAGAGGAAATAAAAAGTACATGGAAGCCAATGAAAATGAAAACATGACAGTCCAAACACTCTGGTATGCAGCAAATATAGTCACAAGAGGAAGTGTATAACAATCCGGGCTTTCCTAAAGAAGGAAGAAATGTCTCAAATACATGACTTAACCTTACACCTAACGGAGATGGAAAAAGAATAGCACATGGAAGCCAAAACCAGCAGGTGAAGGGATATAATAAAGATTAGAAATCAATGATATATAATCAATGGTAGAGATATAAAAAAAAAAAAACCACAGTAGACAGAGCAACAAAACTAGGACTTGGTTCTTTGAAAGAATTAACAAAATTGATGAACACCTAGCCAGATTTATCAAAAAGAAAAGGGAAAGGACCCCAAAAAATAAAATCACAAGTGAAAGAGGAGAGATCACAACTAACACCACTGAAATACAAACAATAATAACAGAATAGTATGAGCAATTATATGTCAAAGAATTGGGCAATCTGGAAGAAATGGTTAAATTCCTAGAAACATACAAGTTACCAAAATTGAAAGAGAAATAAATGAAAATTTTGAATAGACCCATAATCGGCAAAGAAATTGAATTGTTAGCCAAAATACTCCTAGGAAAAAAAAAACATAAAAACAAAAAACAACAGTTCAGGGCCCAATGACGTCCCAGAGGAATTCAACCAAACACTTAAATAAGATGTAATACCAATTATTTTGAAGCTGTTCCAAAAATAGAAATTAAAAGAAAATTTACAAACTGAGTCTACAAGGCCACCATGACTTTGATTCCAAATCCAGACAAAGACCCCACCAAAAAGGAGAATTACAGACCAATTTCCCTGATGAACACGGATGCGAATATCCTCAACAAGACACTAGCAAATCGAATACAAAAGTACATTAAAAGACTTATTCACCATGATCAAGTGATATTTATTACTGGGCTGCAGGGGTGGTTGAGTATTCACAAATTAATCAACGTGATACATCACATCAGAACAAGAACCACCTGATCCTCTCAATATATGCAGAAAAAGAATTTGACAAAACAGCATCCCTTCTTGATTAAAAAAAAAAACCCTCAAGAAAATAGGTATAGAAGAAACACACCTCAACATCATTAAGGCATATACAAAAGACTCACCACTAATATCATTCTCAGTGGAGGGAAACTGAAAGCTTTCAGGAACACAAGGTTGTCCTTGGAACACAAGGCTGTCCATTCTCACCACTGTTGTTATACCTAGCACTGGAAGTCCTAGCCTCAGAAATCAGACAACAAAAAGAAATAAAAACTATACAAGTTGTCAAGGAAGAAGTCAAACTTTCAGTCTTCGCAGATGACATAAAACTCTACATGGAAAACCCGAAAGACTCCACCAAAAAACTGCTAGAACAAAAATGCAGCAAAGTGATGGGATATAAAATCAAAGTACAGAAATTGGTTGCATTTCTATACATCAATAATGAAGCAGCAGAAAGAGAGATCAAGGAATCAATTCCATTTACAATGCACCAAGAACCATAAGATACCTATGAAGAAAGTAACCAAAGAGGTACAAGATCTGTACACTGAAAACCATAGGCCACTTATGAAAGAAATTAAAGGAGACACAAAATAATGGAAAAACATCCAATGCTAATTATTTAGAATAACAAATATTGTTAAAATTTCTACACTACGCAAAGCAATCTACACATTCAATGCAATCTTTGTCAATATAACACAAGTAGTCTTCACAGAGCTAGAACAAACAATTATAAATTTGTATGGATCCAGAAATGACCCCAAATAGCCAAGGAAATGCTGAAAAAAAAAAAAAAAACTAGAGACATCACAATCCCGGACTTTAAGCTGTATTACAAAGCTGTAATCATTAAGACAGTATGGTACTGGCACAAAAACAGACACATAGATCAATGGAATAGAATAAAGAACCCAGAAATTGACCCAAAACTGTATGGCCAACAAATATTTGACAGAGCAGGAAAGAATATCCACTGGAAAAACAGTCTCTTTAACAAATGGTGTTGGAAAACCTGGAGAGCATTGTGCACAAGAATGAACCTGGACCATTTTCTTACACCATACACAAAAATAACTTCAAAATGGATGAAAGACCTAAATGTGACAGGAAACCATCAAAATCCTAGAAAAGAACATCAGCAGCAAACTCTTTGACCTCAGCCTCAGCAACTTCTTACTAGACGTTTCTCCAGAAGCAAGGGAAACAAAAGCAACAATGAACTACTGAGACCTCATCAAAATAAAAAGCCTCTGCACATAGAAGGAAACAATCAACAAAACAAAAGGCAGCCTATGGAATGGGAGAAGATATTTGCAAATGACATATCTAATAAACGGTTACTATCCAAAATCTATAAAGAACTTATCAAACTCAACACCGAAAAAAACCAAATATTCCAGTGAAGAAATGGGCAGAAGACATGAATAGACACCTTTCTAAAGAAGACACCCAGATGGCTAAAAGACACATAAAAAGATGCTCAACATCACTCATTATCAGGGAAACACAAACCAAAACCACGATGAGATACCACCTCACACCTGCAGAGTGTCTAAAACCAACAACTCAGGAAAGAGCAGATGCTGGCCAGGGTGCAGAGAAAGGGCAACACTTTTGCACTGTTGGTAGGAATGCAAACTGATGCAGACACTCTGGAAAAAAGTAAGGAGGTTCCTCAAAAGTCTAAGAATACAACTACCCCACAATCCAACACTTGCACTAGTAAGTATTTACCCAAAGGATAAAAAATACAGATTTGAAGGGGCACATGCAGTCTCATGTTTATAGCAATGCTATCAAAAATAACCAAACTAGAGAGAGCCCTAATGTCCATTGACTGATGAATGGATAAAGAAGAGACTATTTATGTATATAATGGAATATTACTCAGCCATCAAAAAGAATGAAATCTTGACATTTACAATGATATTGAAGGAGTTATATGTATTACACTAAACAAAATAAGTCAGAGAAAGAAAAACACCATATGATTTCACCCATTATAGAATTCAGGAAACAAAATAGATGAACATAGGGGAAGTCAGGTGGTGGGGAGAGAGAAGAGAGTGAAACAAACTACAGGAGACTCTTAATAATGAAGAGCAAACTGAAGGTTGATGGATGGAGGGAGGTGGGTGGGGGATGGGCTAGATGGGTGATGAGTATTAAAGAGGATGCTTGTGATGAGTACTGGGTGTTGGTATGTAAGCGATTAATCACTGAATTCTACTCCTGAATCCAATATTGCACTTTATGTTAACTAACTGAAATTGAAATAAGATAAATTTTAAAAACAAATAAATAAAACAAAAAGAAAACTCTAATGAGATACCTCCTCAAACCGTTCCAAATACCTAAAATTAAAAACATAGGGAATAACAAGTGTTGGCGAGGATGCAGAGAAAGGGGAGCCCTCTTACACTATTGGTGAGAATGCAAACTGGAGCAGCCACTCTGTAAAATAGTAGGGACGTTCCTCAAAAAGTTAAAAATAAAATAATTCTATGATACAGCAATTCCACTACTAAGTATTTAACCATGAATACAAGAACACTAATTCAAAGGAATACATGCACCCCAAAGTTTATAGCAACATTATCAACAGTAGACAAACAATGGAAGCATCCAACATGCCCATCAACTGATGAATGGATAAAGAAAATGTGGTTGTGTGTGTGTGTGTGTATAAATATGTAGTGTGTATATGTATATACACACACACACACACACACACATACACAATGGAATATTACTCTACCACCAAAAAGAATGAAATCTTGAGAGAAAGAGCCAAGAGGCAGAACAGCATGGAAGTTTTTTGTGTGTCTTGCATCTGTGAAATACAGCCAGACCAACACTAAACCATCCTGCACACCTAGAAAACTGACTGGAGGATTAACACAACAATCTGCACAACCTGAACCACAGAATTTAGCAGGTACACGGCGCTGAGAGGTGAACTTGAGGAGTGAGAAGCCACAAAACTCCCAGGGTGCCTGGGTGGCTCAGTAGGTTGAAAGTCTGATTTTTATTTTAGGTGAGGTCATGATCCCAGGGTCATGAGATCAAGCCCCATGTCAGGGTTTGTGCTGGGCATGGATCCTGCTTGAAATTCTCTCCCTCTGTCCCTCTCCACTGCTCATGATTGCTCTCAAAAAAAAAAATCTCTAACAAGTCCCTTACCTTCCCTAGGCCTTAGTTTCCACATCTGCAAAACACAAGGGGTCATCTACATAGATAGCTTCCAATGTCCATCTCTAAGATAGAAAAGTATTAAATTACAGTACAAGCCCCACAGCCTTCAGAGCCAGGAAATCAAAGGACATCCCTGGGTGGCAGCCTCAAAACCTGATGCAGCAGACGCACCAGATACCCTAGACACATGCAGATGCTCCTGTCTGGGAGATCCTGGGTCTCTGAAGCACAGGAAGGACACCCACTGGTGTACTCCCCAAGAGCACCTCAGCAAGCCTGTGTCCCTCAGTGCAGTGCTTTAAAATGAGCAAACACACCTCTTTCACAGCAAGTCTGGGTGCCCTTTCAAAAAGCAGCTTCTGGAGGAGGAGCCAAGATGGCGGAATAGCATGGAAGCTTTTTGTGTGCCTCGTATCCATGAAATTCAGCCAGACCAACAATAAACCATCTTACACACCTAGAAAACTGATTGGAGGATTAACACAACAATCTGCACAACCTGAACCACAGAATTCAGCAGGTAAATGGTGCGGAGAGGTGAATTTGGGGAGCAAGAAGCCATGGAAGGTAGGGAACTACTTTGTGGGGGGACAGAGGATGGAGACTGGGGAGAAGGGGTGAATGTGGGAAAAGCACCCCTCCCCAAAAGCAGCTGGAGGTAAAGTGGAAAATTGGAAACAGCTGCAGGGACTAAACTAAGAAGGGAGAAAGGAGAAAGGAAAAAGGAGAGGGCTTAAATTCCATTAAGACTGTAAACAAGGGGAGTGCAAAGGCTGCAAGTCTGCAGCTCCATACCTGGCAGTGCTCTGGTGGGAAAGGCGAATCCCCAGGAACAGAGTGGGGTCCGGGCGGTTCTCAGGCCACATGGGGAAAAGCGGTTCCACTGCTGGAAGGACATTTGGTAGAGACTGTTGAAGCCACCTGGTCCCAGCAGACCCCAGAAAATGGCCACATTCGTTGCTGCTGGAACAAGGTCGTTAAGGGTGAAGCCTGGTGCCAGATGTGTGTTGTAATTTTCCATAATCCCTGAAACGCTGCTGCTACACTATCTCACGAACTTTTTCTGGGGCGGGCTGGTACCTGGCCGCAGTCTCAGGGCACCGGCAACAGCAGGGTCTGGCAAGCGTTCTTGGGTGCAGCCGGCAATTGGCCATTGCTTGGTGAGACCCTCCCACAGAGGGCGGGAAGGGCCAAAGCCGCAGTCCTTGGGAAGTAAGGGGCTGGAGAAAACAGCCGCATCTGAGACAAAACTTGGGAGAGAAGTACTGCCTGGGGCCCGGTCACGGAGAGTGGAAAAGCGGTGAGTGGACAAACGCTGAAGACAGAGGAAGGATGCGAGGTTGCTGATTCGGGAGAACAGACTGGGGGCTGGGTGGCGTCATTTTCACCATTCCCGCGCATGTGCATACACACCTACTAGCACTGCAACAATCAACCCCATTAGGCTAGCAGCGCCATCTACTGGAGAGCAGAACTGTTACACTGAGCCCCACCCAACTGGGCCAACTTCGCCCTTCAAGAACACAAGTCTCACCGCCGGTTAATTTATGGACTATACAGAGCTACATAGACTGACTTCTAAGGGAAAACAAACCAATTTCAGTACTACTTCATCTTTTATCAGGTTCATCTATTCAATTTTCTTTCTTTCTTTTTCTTTTTTCTCTTTTGCAATTCTTTTTCCTTTTCTTGAATAAAGAGATAAAATTCGTTTTTATTTTCAATTTTTATTGAAATATTTTTCCTTAATTTTTATTACTATATATTTTTTTTACTTTTGTGTATTTTTTTCAAATTCGACCTTACCTCCATCATTTTATTTTTGTCTACTTCAGTGTATTCAACTTATCAAATTTTCAATTTCCTTTTTTTCTTTTTCTTGTTTTCTCTTTTTCATTTCTTTTCTTGTTCTTCAATGCAGAGAGAGAAACACTTCATTTTTACATTCAATTTCTATTAAAATATTTTTATTTAATTTTGTTACTATATTTTTTGCTTTTGTGTAAATTTTTTCAAATTCTATTTTACTTCCATCATTTTATTTTAGTCTACTACAGTGTGTTCCCTTTTTCAAATTTTAAAACGATTCCTTTTTTTCTTTTCTTTTTTCTCTTTTTACCTTTTTTCTCTTTTTCATTTATTTTCTTTTTTCTTAAATAGATAAAAAGAAAAAAATCATATTTATTTTTACTTTTTATTAAAAGTATTTTTCTTTAATTTTTTTCTACTATGTTCTTTACTTTTGTATATATTTTTTAAAATTCTATTTTACCTCCATCATCTCATTTTAGTCTACTTCAGTGTATTCATTTTTTCAAATTCTCAAACAATTTGCATTTCCTTTTTTATTCTTCACCCCACCCCGTTTTTTCCCTCTAATCTGTCAAACCAGTTTCAACACCCAGACCAAAACACACCTAGGATCTAGCATCATTTATTCGACTTGTGTGTGTGTGTGTGTTTACTTTTTTAATTTTAATATTTTTTAATTTCAACTTTTCTACCTCATTAATTCCTTTTCTCCCTTCAAAATGACAAAACGATGGAATTCACCCGAAAAGAAAGAGCACAAAGAAACGACAGCCAGGGATTTAAGCAACACGGATACAAGCAAGATGTCTGAACCAGAATTTAGAATCACGATAATAAGAATACCAGCTGGAGTCGAAAATAGATTAGAATCCCTTTCTGCAGAGATAAAAGAAGTAAAAAATAGCCTGAACGAAATGAAAAATGCTATAACTGAACTTCAATCACGGATAGATGCAGTGGTGGCAAGGATGGATGAAGTAAAACAGAATCAGCGATATAGAAGACAAACTTATAGAGAATAATGAAGCCGAGAAAAAGGGAGATTAAGGCAAAAGAGCACGATTTAAGAATTAGAGAGATCAGTGACTCATTAAAAAGGAACAACATCAGAATCATAGGGGTCCCAGAAGAGGAAGAGAGAGAAATAGGGGTAGAAGGGTTATGTGAACAAATCATAGTGGAAAACTTTTCTAACCTGGGGGAAGACACAGACACCAAAATCCAGGAAGCACAGAGGATCCCCATTAGATTCGACAAAAACAGACCATCAACAAGGCATATCATAGTCAAATACACAAATACTCAGGCAAGGAGAGAATCATGAAAGCAGCAAGGGAAAAAAAGTCCCTAACATTGAAAGTAAGGGTATGGAGAACCATCTATCATGCTAATGTCAACAAAAGAAAGCTGGAGTAGCCATACTTATATCAGACAATCTAGACTTTAAAATAAAGACTGTATCAAGAGATGCAAAAAGGCATTACATCATAATCAAGGGGTCTATCCACCAAGAAGACCTAACAATTGTAAACATTTATACACCAAATGTAAAAAAGCCAAATATATAAATCAATCACAAATATAAAGAAAATCATCAATAGTAATACCATAATAGTAGGAGACTTCAACACCCCACTCACAGCAATGGAAAGATCATCTAATCAAAAAATCAACAAGGAAACAATGGTTTTGAATAACACAATGGACCAGATAGACTTCACAGATACATTCAGAACATTGCATCCTAAAGCAGTGAAATATACATTCTTCTCCAGTGCACATCAAACGTTCTCCAGAATAGACCATATACTGGGACACAAATCAGCCATAAGTAAGTACAAAAAGATCGAGATCATACCATGCATGTTTTCAGACCACAATGCTATGAAACTCGAAATCAACCAAAAGAAAAAAAAATCGGAAAGGTAACAAATACTTGGAGACTGAAGAACATCCTACTAAAGAATGAATGGGCTAACCAAGCAGTTAAAGAGGAAATTAAAAAGTATATGGAAGTCAATGAAAATGATAACACCACAACCCAAAACCTCTGGGATGCAGCAAAGGTGGTCATAAGAGGAAAGCATATAGCAATGCAGGTCTTCCTAAGAAGGAAGAGAGATCTCAGATACACAACCTAACCTTACGCCTTAAGGAGCTGGAAAAAGAACAGCAAATAAAACCCAAAACAAGCAGAAGACTGGAAATAATAAAGATTAGAGACGAAATTAATGCTATCAAAACCAAAAAGAAAAAAAGAAAAGAAAAAAAAACAAACAACAGTAGAACAGATCAATGAAACCAAAAGTTGATTCTTTGAAAGAATTAACAAAATTGATAAGCCACTAGCCAGTTTGATCAAAAAGAAAAAGGAAAGGAGCAAAATAAATAAAATCAAGAATGAAAGAGGAGAGATCACAACCAACAAAACAGAAATAAAAACAATAATAAGAGAATATAATGAACAATTATATGCCAATAAAATAGGTAATCTGGAAGAAATAGACAAATTCCTAGAAACATATACACTACCAAAACTGAAACAGGAAGAAATAGAAAATTTGAACAGACCCATAATCAGTAAGGAAATCAAATTAATAATCAAAAATCTGCCAAAAAACAAGAGTCCAGGGCCAGATGGCTTTCCAGGGGAATTCTGCCAAACATTTAAGGAAGAGTTAACACCTATTCTCTTGAAACTGTTCCAAAAAATAGAAATGGATAGAAATCTTCCAAACTCTTTCTATGAAGCCAGCATTACCTTGATTCCAAAACCAGAGAGAGACCCCACTAAAAAGGAGAACTATAGACCAATTTCCCTGATGAACATGAATGCAAAAACCTCAACAAGATATTAGCCAACTAGATCCAACAATACATTAAAAAAAATATCCACCACGACCAAGCAGGATTTATTCCTCGGATGCAGGGCTGGTTCAATATCCACAGAATAATTAACGTGATTCATCACATCAATAAAAGAAAGGACAAGAACCATATGATCCTCTCAACAGATGCAGAGAAAGGATTTGACAAAATACAGTATCATTTCTTGATAAAAACCCTCAAGAAAGTAGGGATAGAAGGAGCATACATTGAGACCCTAAAAGCCATATATGAATGACCCAATGCTAATATCCTCAATGGAGAAAAACTGAGAGCATTCCCCCTAAGGTCAGGAACAAGACAGGGATGTCCACTGTCGCCACTGTTATTCAACATAGTATTGGAAGTCTTCGCCTCTGCAATCAGGAAATGCAAAGAAATAAAAGTCATCCAAATAAGACAGTAGGAGGTTGAACTTTCACTATTCACAGATGACATGATATTCTATATGGAAAACCCTAAAGATTCCACAAAAAACTGCTAGAATTGATTCGTGAATTCAGCAAAGTTGCAGGATATAAAATGAATGCACAGAAATCAGGTGCATTCCTATACACCAACAATGAAGCAACAGAAAGAGAAGTCAAGGAATCGATCCCATATATAATTGTACCAAAAACCATAAAATGCCTAGGAATAAATCTAACCAAAACGGTGAAAAATCTATACACTGAAAACTATAGAAAGTTTATGAAAGAAATTGAAGAAGACACAAAAAAATGGAAAAAGATTCCATGCTCCTGGATAGGAAGAAAAAATATTGTTAAAATGTCAATACTACCCAAAGCAATCTACATATTCAGTGCAATCCCTGTCAAAGTAACAACAGAATTCTTCACAGAGCTACAACAAATAATCCTAAAATTTCTATGGAACCAGAAAAGACCCCAAATAGCCAAAGCAACCTTGAAAAAGAAAACCAAAGCAGGAGACATCACAGTCCCAGACTACAAGCTATACTACAAAGCTGTACTCATCAAGACAGTATGATACTGGCACAAGAACAAACACTCAGATCAATGGAATGGAATAGAGAACCCAGAAATGGCCCTACAAAGGTATGGCCAACTAATCTTTGACAAAGCAGGACAGAATATCCAATGGAATAAAGACAGTCTCTTCAGCAAGTGGTGCTGGGAAAATTGGACAGCGACATGCAGAAGAATGAACCTGGGCCACTTTCTTACACCATACACAAAAATAAATTCAAAATGGATGAAAGACCTTAATGTAAGACAGGAAGCCATCAAAATCCTTGAGGAGAAATAAGGCAAAAACCTCTTTGATCTTGCCCGCAGCAATTTCTTACTCAACACGTCTCTGGAGACAAGGGAAACAAAAGCAAAAATGAACTACTGGGACCTCATCAAAATAAAACACTTCTGCACAACAAAGGAAACAATCATCAAAACTAAAAGGCAACCGACAGAATGGGAGAAGATATTTGCAAACGACATATCAGATTTTGTATCCAAAATCTATAAGGAACTTCTCACTCAACACCAAAAAACAAATAATCCAGGGAAGAAATGTGCAAAAGACATGAATAGACACTTCTCCAAGGAAGACATCCAGATGGCCAACTGCCACATGAAAAAACTGCTTAACTTCACTCATCATCAGGGAAATGCAAATCAAAACCACAATGAGATACCACCTTACACCTATCAGAATGGCTAACGTTAACAACTCAGGCAACAACGGATGTTGGCAAGGATGTGGAGAATGAGGATCTCTTTTGCATTGTTGGTAGCTATGCAAGCCGGTGCAGCCACTCTGGAAAACAGTATGGAGGTTCTTCAAAAAAAAACTAAAAATAGAACTACCCTACGAGCCAGCAATTGCACTACTAGCATTTATCAATGGGATATAGGTGTGCTGTTTTGAAGGGACACATGCACCCTCATGTTTATAGCAGCACTATAACAATAGTGCAACAATAGCCAAAGTATGGAAATAGCCCAAATCTCCATCGATGGATGAATGGACAAAGAAAATGTGGTGTATATATACAATGGAGTATAACTCGACAATCAAAAAGAATGAAATCTTGCCATTTGCAACTACATGGATGGAACTGGAGGGTATTATGCTAAGCGAAATTAGTTAGTCAGAGAATGACAAAAATCATATGACTTCACTGATATGAGGACTTTAAGAGACAAAACAGATGAACATAAGAAAAGGGAAACAAAAATGATATGAAAACAGGGAGGGGGACAAAACGGAAGAGACTCATAAACATGGAGAACAAACTGAGGGTTACTGGAGGGGTTTGGGAGGGCGGATGGGCTAAATGGGTAAGGGGCATTAAGAAATCTATTCCTGAAATCATTGTTTCACTATATGCTAACTAATTTGGATGTTAATTTTTAAAAATAAAAGAACAAAAAGAATGAAATCTTGCCATTTGCAATGATATGGATAGAGCTAGAATGTGTTTTTATAAGCTAAATAAGGCAGTCAGAAAAGAATATAATTTGTCATATTTTGGAGTAAGAAAGAAAACAAATGAACATGGGGGCAGAGAGAGAGGCAAACTAGGAACCAGACTCTTAAGTATAGAGAACAAACAGATGATTATTAGAAGGGAGGTCGGTAAGGGGTGGGTGAAATAGGTGATGAGCATTAAAGAGGGCACTTGTGATGAGCATTGGGTATTGTATGTCAGTGATGATTCACAAAGTTCTACCTGAAACCAATATTACACTGTATGTTAACTAACTGGAATTTAAATAAAAACGTGGACAAATTCTTGTATATTAAAAAAATCTATGAGGGATATTCTATAAGTGAACATAGATCCTAAAGAAACTGACATTTAAATCCCCCAGAATCATTTCTTCAAACTTGCTTTATTCCAATTGTATCCTATTTAAAATTAGTGTTTATGTTGGGAAATTAAATTAGTTTATTTTAAAACAAACCTAATAACAGACAGGACTTGTTACCACCCTCAGTTCAGTAGGTAATTAACCATAATAAGAAGCATTTCCATGGCGACCCCTCCCAAGGAACTTTCTCTGTTAGCTCATCTGGGATAAACACATATGGCCTGTTTGAAAACAATGCCCAAGAGTCTGGAGCACATACTATAAATAGCACACCCAGAATGCATTCGCCATATTATGTACTACTGTCTTCCTAACCCAAGTGTTTTCTCCTCAGCAGCATTGTTGCAAATGAAAAACAAACATTTCTGAAGCCAATTCTTAGATACCCATCTGTGTTTCTCTGTCCTTCTCTGAAAGTTTGAGATTCATGTATTCTTCCAAAATTCCTTTTTATCAAGTGATATTTACCAGAATAAGGTGAGTAAAAAAAAAAAACTTGTTTTAAAGTGCCCTTTCTTAGGGATGATGGTAATGTATGTATATCACAGTACCTAATATACATAAGTAAAGAGAAAGCATTTCATTCAGGAAACGTTTTCTAGACTTTGGAAATACCTCATTTCATGGCTCTAGAATGCAAGTAGATTTCTCTTGGTAATCAGTCCTTCTCAGGGTCTCACACCAACAATGTGTGATGAAGATGATGTATGAATAAAACAAAAGTGGATGAAAATGTGATTGAATATGCAAAGGAGATGTCAAAAGGAATGAAATCTGGCAGTTTATTAATGTGACTTTAAGCATTCATAATGTGACTATTCAAGGATAAATAGACCTCTATGCAGTAAAATAGTGATGAAAAGTCAACGGAAGTTAAAGACCCAAAAGTCACGAATCCAAGAGCTAACAATAATTAAGTACCATGAGAATGACATGGAGAAGATTATAAATCTAGGATAAAATTATAAAGTTCAATCAAGAGTGAATTTTAGTGATTAGAACATTGCCATAGTATCCCTAGGGAATTATCTAAGGAAATAAAGGAGGCCCCGGGCTGGTCACCATCACAAACAAAACTAGCTTCTGAGATGAGTAAAGTGAACAAAATCCCAAATAATATGAATTTAATAAAATTGTTGTAAGCATACCTGACTCCTTAAAATTAGATACGATTAACTATGGAAGAATTCACGGAGGCTCAAGCCTGAAATTACTCCTTAAAAAATTGAACAGTATTTCATGACAGAAAAATCTAAAAGGTGGGTGTAGCCATTAGTAGACAATAAGGATCTTAATGTACAATTATTTAATAATGTGTGTGGAACACAATTTTGGAATATTTATTTTAGCAACATATGATTTTATGTCATATCCCATCTAAAACATAGGATTTTCGGGGTGCCTGGGTGGCTCAGTAGGTTGAGTGTCTAAATTCAGTTCGGGTCATGATCTTATTGTTCGTGGGTTTGAGCCCCGCATTGGGCTCTGTGTTGACAGCCCAGTGCTTGCAGGCTGCTTCAGATTCTGGCTCTGGCTCTCTCTTCCCCTCCCCTGCTTGTGCCCTCTCTGTCTCTAAAATAAATAAACATTTTTTTAAAAAATTAAAAATAAAAAATAAAACACATGATTTTCACCTGAAAAACAACTTAGGCCAACATGTGTTCCTAACACAATGCACTCATGTTACATCTTGAAAAATGTCAAGGTCGAAGAAGGTGTAGGAGAAACATCTTTCAGGAAACATCTCTAGACAACTAATGCTTTCTTTGGAATATTGAATCTCTGAAATCATAGTTTCATTATCTCAGTATATCATTTAAGGAATTAATTGCTTTTCAATCTTTAGAACCTCCCTAGTTATTCACAACAATCTTTCATTGAATGATTAACAGTATCCTAAATGAATGATTAACAACTTTCTAAAATCTGGATACTAAAATTTCCTCTCAAAAGGCCTGGGAAAGAGTACTAAATGATTTAATTGATGCAAAGTGCTTACTGGAGTTTTCAGTAAACAGGTCTTATTAAGGATTACTTGGAATTATTATCATTTTATGGTTATCTGTCCACTTCTAATCTAGAAATAGTTTGTAATCAAAGGACAACATTCACATCTTAGCAATGATTTGTTTTTAAGTTTTTATTTAAATTCAAGTATAGTTAACATAGGGTGTGATATTTGTTTCAGGTGTGCAATATAGTGATTCATCACTTCGTTACAACACTCGATGCTCCTCACCACAAGTTCAGGGAGTCCTGGCTGCAACATCTGTCACCCCATATATTGCCAGGGTTTGATTAAACTGATCTGGCTGGGTGGGCAGGTGTCCCCTCCTCCATTCCTCTCCATGTGCATCCCTCCTGGAGCTGTATGCTGGGTCAAAGAGGATGGTCTTCCCCTTCATAGGGGAGGACCGTTCTTCTGTCAAGGGTATATGAGTAGCTGTGCTCCCTGTTGGCATCTCCAAACAAGCTCTCAAGCTGTGAGTTTTGTGAGACACCCGCAGGATGGCTTAGAGGATTTAATGAAATACGGAATGTGAAAACTGTACTTTGTAACCATACAAGGTGATGTTACCCTTAAACCACTAACTCACTGGTGAGGTAACCTAGAATTTGTCAGTGGAATACCTCATAACCATAATCATGAT
>NW_024412450.1:1323216-1395398 GCF_014898765.1 Herpailurus yagouaroundi | reverse complement strand
AAAGAGCTCACCAAACTCCACACCCGAAAAGCAAATAACCCAGTGAAGAAATAGGCAGAAAACATGAATAGACACTTCTCTAAAGAAGACATCCGGATGGCCAACAGGCACATGAAAAGATGTTCAGCGTCTCTCCTTATCAGGGAAATACAAATCAAAACCACACTCAGATATCACCTCATGCCAGTCAGAGTGGCCAAAATGAACAAATCAGGAGACTATAGACGCTGGAGAGGATGTGGAGAAACGGGAACCCTCTTGCACTGTTGGTGGGAATGCAAATTGGTGCAGCCACTCTGGAAAACAGTGTGGAGGTTCCTCAAAGAATTAAAAAAGACCTACCCTATGACCCAGCAGTAGCACTGCTAGGAATTTACCCAAGGGATACAGGAGTACTGATGCATAGGGGCACTTGTACCCCAATGTTCATAGCAGCACTCTCAACAATAGCCAAATTATGGAAAGAGCCTAAATGTCCATCAACTGATGAATGGATAAAGAAATTGTGGTTTATATACACAATGGAGTACTATGTGGCAATGAGAAAGAATGAAATATGGCCCTTTGTAGCAACATGGATGGAACTGGAGAGTGTGATGCTAAGTGAAATAAGCCATACAGAGAAAGACAGATACCATATGGTTTCACTCTTATGTGGATCCTGAGAAACTTAACAGGAACCCATGGGGGAGGGGAAGGAAAAAAAAAAGAGGTTAGAGTGGGAGAGAATCAAAGCCTAAGAGACTCTTAAAAACTGAGAACAAACTGAGGGTTGATGGAGGGTGGGAGGGAGGGGAGGGTGGGTGATGGGTATTGAGGAGGGCACCTTTTGGGATGAGCACTGGGTGTTGTATGGAAACCAATTTGACAATAAATTTCATATATTGACAAAAAAGATTATGTCAACTGTTCAGTTATTAATAATAGTACTTTATAGACCAATTGTTCTGTACGATTCTACTCCAAAATGGCCACAGTGAATAAAATACATACCTTCTATCCTACCCCTTTGGTTTTGCATTTACAATGAATATCAAATATAAATGATTGCATATTCTTTTCTATTCTCCTCCTGACTGTTATTTTATATGACCTCCTTAAATGATCACGTTATGTTTTTATACTATTAACCTGAAAGTTAAAATAGAGAATTCATCTTTTTTAACATGATATTATTTCACTCATAAGTGGAATTTAAGAAACAAAACAGATGAATATATGGGAAGTGGGTGGAGAGGAGAGAGGGAAACAAACCAGGAGAGATTCTTAAATACAGGGATCCAACTGAGGGGTGATGGAGGGAGGCGGGGTGGGGAATGAGCAAGATGTTTGATGGGTACTAAGGAAGGCACTTGTGATGAGCACTGGATGTTGTATGAAAGTGATGAATCCCTGAATTCTACTCCTAAAACCAATATTACACTGTATGTTAACTAACTATAATTTAAATAAAATTTGAAAAAAATGTTTTTCAGCTTGAGATGTGACAAAATTATATATATTTAAAGTGTGCAATGTGATGATTTGACATATGTGTACATTGTGAAATGTTCATCACAACAATATGGTTAATTAGTACAAACATCATGTCGTATACTCACCTTGCCTGTGTGTGTGTGTGTGTGTGTGTGTGTGTGTGTGTGTGTCCGTGGTTAGAATGCTTAAGGTTAACTGTCTTGCAAATTTCAAGCATTCAACATGTTATTAACTACAGTCACCTTGCAGTGCATTTGATACCAAGAGGTTATTCACTGTACAGCTGAAGTCTTGTACCCTTTGACCAGCATCTCCCCATTCCTGCCATCCAACGCCAGGCACCGATAACCACCATACTACTGTATGTTTATATAAATTCTACTCTGATTTTTAGATTCCACATATGAGTGACATCGCACATTATTTGTTTTTCTCTGTCTGGCTAGTAATTCTTAGCCTAATGTCCTCTAGGTTTTTCCATGTTGTCACAAATGACAGAATTTCTTTCTTTTTGTAGCTGGATAATATTCCTTTTCATTTATATATATATATATATATATATATATATATATATATATATATACACACACACACACGTAATATTTTTTATTATATATAAGTTGTATATGTACTTATATATACTTATAATTTTTCTATATACAATATATAAATATACACATATAAAATATTTATGGTTATATATAATATATATATGTAGCATCTTCTTTATCTATTCATGCATCAATATACACATGTTATTTTCATGTCTTACCTACAATGAATAATGATGCCATGAATATAGAAGTGCACATTATCTCCTCAAGACACTGATTTAACTTCCTTTGGATATTTGCCCTGAAGTGGATCATATAGAGATTCTATTTTTAATTAGTTGAAGAACCTCCATACCTGATTTTTATTTAATTTCTGATTTTATTCATTTCAGTCCTCTCTTTGCCTTCTCCAGCTTCTAGAGACCTCTGACATGCCTTGGTTTTTGGCTCTTTCCCCCATCTTAAAGCCAGCAGTGTAGTATGTCCTCTCATATCTGACCTCCTGCCTCCCTCTTATAAGGACCCTTGTGATTACGTTAGATAATTCAGGATAATCTCCCCATCCTTAATTATTTGCATCTGTAAAAGTTCTTTTGCCATGCAAGTAATATATAATCACAGATCCTAGAGATTAGGATGTGGACAACTTGTCAAAAGAGAAGGAGGAGGCACTGTTCAGTCTATCACACAACTAAATATATATACAATAAATGATGAAACTCTGAAAATCAACTTTGGTGACCACTGTGGTAATAACTTTCTTGGAGGAATTAATAAGGGATGGTTGATTATAAAACTAGTAGGTAAAATTAAGTGAAAACAGAATTCTACCTAATTTTAATGTATCTCCCCACAAGGCACTTATAAATTACCAAAAGAAAGATAATAACCTTATAACAGACAGCCCAAGTGTCCATCAATAGATGAATGGATAAAAAAAGGTAGTGTGTGTGTATAAACATTTATGTGTTTTATGTGTGTTTATGTATATACACTATATATAATGGAATATTACATGTGCACATAATGTATATATACACTATATATATGCTATATATAATGGAATATTATTCAGCCATCAAACACAATGAAATCTTGCCATTTGCCATGACATTGATGGAGCTAGAGAGTGTTACACTAAGTGAAATAAGACAGAGAAAGACAAATACCATATTATTTCACTCATATATGGAATTTAAGAAACAAAGCAAATGAGCAAAGGAAAAAAGTGAGAGAGAGAAAGGGAGAACCAAACCGAACCAAACCAAACCAAATGAAACAAAACACAGGCTCTTAACAATAGAGAACAAACAGATGGTTACCAGAGGGGGGACGGGCAGGGGGATGGGTTAAATAACTGACGGGGATGAAGGAGGGCACTTGTTGTGATGAGCACTGGGTGTTGTATGGGTGTCGACTCACTGTATTGTACACTTGAAACTAATATTACACTGTATATTAACCTACTGGAATTTAAATAAAAACTTAAGAAAAAAATCCTGGCAGGCACCAATATCACTAATATCACAATATCACATCTATGGTATTCATGCCAATAAATGAATAAATTGAATGTAATCATGCATAAGTAAAACTTTAACTGAAAGATAATTATATTAAATAAGTGGTCTATACTCTTCAAAAGTTTTAGGCCCATTAAAGACAAAGGAAGACTAAGAAATGTTTCCACATTAGAACACAGTAAGAGATGTAGTACCTAAATCCAACTTGTGATCCTGAATTAGATCTTTTCTTCAGGAAATACTCCTATGAGCACTTAGAGGTAAGTATGTGTATTATTCTCCATATGTTTCAGAGAAATATTTAAAGTTCACATTAACATTACATTACTATAGACAGAAAATTATAATGCACCCAGGGTAAAGTGTTAACATTTGTGGAATCCAGTGAAGGTCTATGGTAAGTGTACATGCTATTTATCTTTTAGGTAAGTTGTTCTTATTGTTGTTTTGCTTGTAAAATTATAATAAGAACAGGATGAATGTGAATTTGGAATTTGTATTATTTTTGAAATCACTTGATGTTGTCATGACATAACCATATTTGTCAAACATACAGCAGACATGACCCCGAAGCCAACAGAAGAACCGAGAATGAATGCACCTGCTATAAGCCAGAGCTGGTTTCTGTGATGACCTGGATGGCGTGCCTGTGCTAGTAATCCTGTACTGCTGAGGCACAACAGAGACATAATCAGGCGTGTGTACAGGGTGTATTCTGCACAGGAGCAAGTATAAGATGAAGCAGAAAAAGACTGGGAGACACCTGTCTGGCTGAGGGGGAGAGATTTCCTGGGGCCAAACAGCAGCTGGCACGTCAGTGGATTTGGCCACCAATGGCAGCTGGGAGAAGGCCAGATCCATCACTGGTTCTTCAGGAAGGTTGCCTGTGGCCCAAATCCATGCATGCTGTGTAAATGCCAATTTTGCAGAAGTTAGTTTGAAGTTTAGAGCTGGCAATGGTATGATGACAGGGTTTCTAGTCTATCTTCAGTGTTGGTGACCCTAAAGGGACCTCCAGGGCTAAAAATCTACTGCCATTCCTCTGCTTTTGCCACATGCAAGTTAAGCTTAGTCAAGTGCCCAACTATAGTTCAGGTCAGGATCTCACAGTTTGTGAATTTGAGCCCCACATTGGGCTCTGTGCTGACAGTTCAAAGCCTGGAGCCTGCTTTGGATTCTGTGTCTCCTCTCTCTCTGCCTCCTCCCCTGCTCACACTCTGTCTCTCTCTCTAAAAAATAAATAAACATTAAAAAATTTTTTTAAAAACCCACTAAAGTTAGATACTGGGAGATTCTGGTACTACATGAGACATCCCAAACAGTAGATTTCCATAATGCAAGATGATTTGAAGAACCAAGGTATATTTGTTGTTCACTCTATGTGGTCCCAGGTATTCACTAAAAGTTTGTCTGTATGCTTGATTATTGTTCTTCATTTCTTGGACAGGAGGTAAGGAAAACTGAATATACACTGTATTGTTGTTTATACCTAGTTGGCCACAGATCACAGGTATCACAAATCACAGGATCACAGATACATAAAGAAGAAGAGAAAGTCAACAGAAACTGACAAAGTTTCAGCCACACAGGAAATGGAGGGGAAGTTTGGGATGCATTTTTCTTCTTAATAATTAATGAAATAGGGTTTGAATCATCATATCTAAACTTTAAAGACCTCAAAAACTATGAATAAGATTTGGTTTACCATATAAAACTCAGATTTCCAAATTTTACTTTATAGTGAATTGTCCTTCATCTTCTCAAGCTGAATACAGCTGCCAGTTTATTGTTACTTACATAGCACACTTATTTCATAAGGATATGATTGGTAATAATATAGGTAACAAACTACTACTTTTATAAAAATGCATTTCTTTATATGGAAAAGATATAAGTTGATTTTCATTATGTACTTTTAAATCTCAAACATTCAAATTAGATCAAGCTTAAAAAGAAAACTAACGTTTTCCATACAGCTTTTATCACAAAATTTTTCTACTATATTCTTAGGTAATTCTTTCAAATACCCATTGGATTCATGAAGTCATTTCCAGAGCCTAGAAGTCTGTCTGTCTCAGATATTCCTTATTGCTCCTCGGGCTAAATGTCTGCCCCAAGCACCTCTCTTAATGATCCCTGGCCTATAATGACTCTTACCTCACAGGCTATATCTCACAGCTCTTTAAGTGATTTCCATCTCTTATACACTTCCCACCACCTTGAGAAAGAAATACAAAATGCTTATGTTTGCTTCAGTATTTCAGAGACGTTCTTGCTATAATTCATAAAACATATTTTCTTACTGTTGCTATGGGGTATTAAAAAATACAGATGAAAATTCCTCTCTATATGAATTCAAAAAAGAATAACAGTATTAAAGAAAAGATTTGAGATATATCACTATGTCTTTAGCTAAACCAAAAATAGAAAACAAATTTTTTAGCAAATTCTTCCTTAAAAGCAAGAAGTTAAAAGACAATAGGCTGGTTTTTAAAAAAGTATATCATCTTTTTATAGGGATTTCATTTCTTAATTTTCAATTAAGAATGGGATACCTTTGTTTTATTTATTGTACCACAGAAAATATTGATGCTTGATCTTGGTTTTACATGGATGTTTGCTCCACTGAAGATTGAATGGTATTTAGACAGACTTTAATTTATATCTGTGAGTCAGAGCTCTGTGGTTCTGAGAGACACACACTCCACTGGTTCTGACAGAGTGAGTAAACGGGAAAGTGGACGATGGATTGATGCAAACGAGTCCTTGCTGGAGAGGTGCATTGCTGTCCTGTAAAGGTCATGAGTGCACGGGCCTCTCCCATCCCACTAGTCTCCTTACTGCCCCTCTTACATCTTTGTTTCTGAGAGTGTAGATTAGAGGGTTGAGGCTAGGTGTGACAACAGTATAAAAGAGGGCAATGAACTTGCCTTGATCTTGAGAACTTTCTGATGGTGGCTGCAGATATATGCACAAGATTGGAATGAAAAAGAGGGACACAACCATAAGATGGGCTCCGCGTGTTCCAAAGAGTCTCTGAGGTCTGGTTGATGACTGCATCCTCAGCACAGCCTAGGCAATGGCACCATATGAGCTGAGGATCAGGATGAGTGGTATCAGAACAAAAATGAAGCTTGTGACCAGGAGGGTCAGCTCATTAGCACATGTATCAACACACAATAATCACAGAAATGCTGGAACTTCACAGAAGAAATGGTCCACTTGGCGATGTCCACAGAGGGGGACCCAGAAGGTAAAGGAGGAATGAAGTGCTGAGTTGGTAAAGCCGCTGACCCAGGAAGCCACAGCCAACAGGTGGCAGAAACGAGGGTTCATGAGCACAGTGTAATGCAGGGGTCTACAGACAGCTGCATAACGGTCATAGGACATGACCACCAGGAGGACACACTCTGTGGTTCCCAGTGCAAGGGCAAAGTAAAGTTGAGTCATGCAACCGGCATAAGAGATGGCCTTTTCTGGGCCCCAGAGATTGACCAGCAACTGAGGGATGGAGCTGGTGGTGTAGCAGAGATCCAGAAAAGAGAGGTTTGAGAGGAAGAAGTACATGGGAGTGTGGATATGGGCGTCCAGGTATGACAAGACAATGGTAAAGAGGTTGCCTATCAATGTCATCAAGTAGAACATCAAGATAAGCACAAAG
Organism: Herpailurus yagouaroundi; assembly: GCF_014898765.1. Taxonomy (NCBI): domain Eukaryota; kingdom Metazoa; phylum Chordata; class Mammalia; order Carnivora; family Felidae; genus Herpailurus; species Herpailurus yagouaroundi. The sequence goes on along the minus strand of NW_024412450.1, from coordinate 1,388,184 downwards.
AGAACTACTTCCAGATGAGGCCAATGTGAAAAACCCAGTAGAATAAAGTAGCCTTCAGAACTTTCATTTTTCCCCTTCATCATTCACTTTTTGTTACCTGAGGAAAGAATCACATACTTCCCAAAAACGTAAGAAAATGCTCCAAGAATCACAGGCACACATGAAAAAAAAAAAATAAGCCAATTAAAAAAATTTTTTTTCAACGTTTATTTATTTTTGGGACAGAGAGAAACAGAGCATGAATGGGGGAGGCACAGAGAGAGAGGGAGACACAGAATCGGAAGCAGGCTCCAGGCTCTGAGCCATCAGCCCAGAGCCTGACACGGGGCTCGAACTCACGGACCGCGAGATCGTGACCTGGCTGAAGTCAGACGTTTAACTGACTGCGCCACCCAGGCGCCCCAAAAATAAGCCAATTTAAAAGGACTACCACTGTTCAACTCTGGGACAATTTGGGCATTAATAGAAACTACACTAAGAAGTTGAGTGAAGTAAGAATCCACAAGCTCATAGTGAGATAGATAGATGGATAGATAGATAGATAGATATAAATTATTAGTGGAGAAGAAAAAATTATTCCTGCCAATAGGATTCTAAAAATATGTATACAAGGAATGGTAGAGCTAAAAAAGGTAAATAGATGCTAAAAACTAGTGACTCAAATATGATGAGAATCAGGATATTTGCATGCTCTAAAATACCTCCCCACTAATTACTTGTTAATTACAAAATGAAGAATAAACTTCACAAGAGAAAATGTGGATGGACATCACCATAACCAAGATTAGTCAATATTAACAACACCAGTGTTGAGACAAACCAACATTGTGCACCTACTGACATGATACTCTGAGCAGGACATAATGTCACTCAGTGACATTCCTGCCAAAAAAGCACAGCCTGATTCCAGCAACGAAGACACATGAGAGAAACTCAAACTGAGAAAAGCTGGACAAAATAGCTGTCCTGTACTCTTAAAAAATATTCTGTTAAATGAAGACAAATAAAGGCTGAGGAACTGGTCCAGACTAAGGAGATCACAGAGACATGTTATCTCAGTGGGTGGCCCCGGACTGGGAAAATATAGCTAATAATAGCATTTTTGAGAGTATTGAAGAAATACGACAATTGACTATGGATTAGATAATAATATGGTATTCATATTACATTTTCTGTTTTGTCGACTCTGCTGTGTTATGTAAAATAAAATCCCTGTTCTTAGGAAATAAACATCAAGCGAAAGGGTAAAGGGACAAGATGTCTCTTTCTTAGTCTCCAATGGCCAGAAAAAGAGATGATGATAGACAGGTAGGTAGTTAGGTAGCTAGGTAGGTCCGTCTGTAGATAGAAGACATCTTTCTAGGCACAATATAATCTACTGCTGGATCTGTAAATGGTTAATGGTGGTTCTTTGTATCACTTTTGCAACTTGTCTGTAAATTTGAAATTTCACCAGAATAAAAAATTTCACAAATTAAATATAAAATAAAAATGTTTCCACTTTTATATTTTATCCAGATATTTGTCATGTTATAGTAACATAGCTTCTTAACTGTCAATTTTTCATTACCCCAGGATGATATCTGGGTAAACAGTAACTGGAAAATTCCTCACATAACTACAGAAGAAAACTTCCATGGAACAAATCATCTTTTTTTTTATGAATAGCTTTAGTTTTCTTTTCAACATTTTCATGCTTTTTTTTCATTGATTTGATTATAAAAAACAGAATAATTGTAATCCCAATACTCTCTCATGGACAAATAGTCATGGTGAACAATATCAAATTTATTACTAATTTCAAAATATTTCCTGTAGCACCCCTTTATTTTCAGGGGGTATGTTCTAAGACCCCCAGTGGATTCCTGAAACCAAGTACCAAACCCTACACATACTATTGTTTTCTGACAAATACATGCCTATGATAAAGTTTAAGTTATAAATTTGGGCACAGTAAGAGATTAACAACTGTACTAAAAATAAAACAACTATAACAATTTATTGTAGTGAGAGCTATAGGACTATGGTGTCTCTCTCAAATATCTGATTGTACTCATCCTTCTTCTCCTTGTGATTCTGTAACACAGATGACGTGACAAGAATGACCCAGGCATGTGACCTAGCGTTGAGCTGCCATTGAGCCTCTGATGAAGCCTCAGGAGGATCATCTGCTTCCATAGGCCATGGTTGATCACAGGGTCACTGAAACTACAGAAAGTGTTACCTAAGATAAGGGGACGACTGTACACAGGGCAAAAATTCTGGAGCTTCAATTAAATATTCTTGTAGAAAGAAATTATCTTGTGATTGTTTATTTGTACTCAGAACTTGTTTCTAAACTGAAAACTAGGGTACAAATCAAATCAAATAAAAAAAAAACCCAATGGACACCCATCAATTTACAGATACTTCTGGTATGAAAAAAGCTGGAAATCTTAGTTTTTTTTTTATTTTTTAACATTTATTTATTTATTTTGAGAGACAGAGAGAGAGCACAAACAGGGGAGGGGCAGAGAGAGAGGGAGACACAGAATCAGAAGCAGGCTCCAGGCTCCAAGCTGTCAGCACAGAGCCCGACGCAGGGCTGGAACTCATGAACCATGAGATCACGACCTTAGTTGAAGTCAGACACTTAACCGACTGAGCCACCCAGGTGCCATAGAAATCTTAGTTTTGATGAACATATCTGTGACATGGACTGGGGAGAAAGTGATAGAATGCCTCCCAGAGGACGTGTGAATGGAACTAAATTTTAAAAGAATTTTTAGGAAAATGAAGATACAAATTCTTTGAGAGAGCAAAGGAGGAAGAGTGTGAGGATGGAGGGAAATAAAAAGTAACTTGATCATAGGGTGTAGAGCTGAGTCTGTGTCTGTCACAGGCCTAACGAAGGTGTCCACATTATTTCTTTCTCTCCAAGGTGAGAACTGAGATAGTATTTGAATTCTGAGCATAATTTATAATTTCCACATATATTTTTATTTTCCAGCTTCAGAAGAATTCTGAATATTTATTGAAACTACTGAATGGCTATTTACCTTTTAATATATTTTGCCTAGTGAGTCTTATGTTTCTTTTTTGTTAAAAAAAATGTAAGTACTTTCATAAATAGTTACACCTCTTAGATTATTCTTTTTCTCTTGTGGGTTTTGAATCTGTCTTGGGAGAGATTGATGCTATCTTTTCACCTACAGTTAGTGTGACAGGGCTCTGCCTCAATCAGCTTTGCTGCATCTGTCTCCACCTTCCACAGCCGGGTCTCCCTCACACTTCTTAATAAGCTACAGTAAAAACAGAAGGAAACCACAGCAGAGACACCTGTGGTTGCCTCTCAATTTTCTCACCTTCTATAAACACAACTCTTGAAAAAGATGTTACAAGTGGCTATTTGAGTTGAAGCAGGAAAGTTAGAAACAGTTTGGTCCAAGGCTGTAGGACTGACTCAGCTTCAACACTCTTAATCATTAACTAGTTGTTACATGAAGCTAAGCCACTTTCTACAGCTCAGAAACCATCCAGGATAATCACACAAGTGCATTGCTTAAAAATAAATTCCTTGTAAGTAAACAGAAGTTTAGTTCAAGGAATTATTATACCATGGGAGAGAGTAATTATAAAGACGTAGAGATCTGTAAAGGGTAACTTGGACCGAGATACAGTATCCAAGAAAATAAACTTGGAAGGGGGGCTCCCTCTCCATGGCTGAGGATCAGACCTCACCAAAGAGGAGTGGCTGCAGCCCACTGGGTGAAGACATCTGCTTTGGCTGAAACAAACAACAGTAACAGATGGCAAATCATGAAGATCACTTCACTTAGGAGTCACTGCCATTTGAGGGATGAAGGAAAAATCCTGAGATTCCTTTTTAATTTCCCTAGAATGGGAGATAATACATCATGAGATATATGATCCCAAATGCCATTGCTCCTTCTAATGCAGACATAACTTTCTCCTTCTTTACACAGTTACCTGGACAACTTAGTGCATCAGCTGAAAGTGCAGCAGTGAGGTGTCTGTTGCATGGCTCATCCTTAGCATTCTACAGAACTTAGACAAGAGAGATGAGGGATGAAAGGATACCAGACACGACTAGCAAAAAGTTAGAAACTTTATGGTTTAATTTTCTTCTTATGGGAAGAGAGAGAAATAAAGACTTCAGCACTAGTTGCTTTGGTAGACTATAGAATGAAATATCGTCTTTCTGTTTTTGAGGAAAGGCACTATGGAGGAAAACACGTGAGTCTTTTCCCTTCTACAAATCACTGGACGGCTTAATTTTTTCTTATTTTAGTTTTTTAATGCTCTTACCTAGTGCTTAATTACTGCTTGTCCATCCTATGTCCACATTCCCTTCATCTGTCTTCATGATCTACACCCTCTTTCTTGGTGGACCTATCTGACCTCTGGTTTCGAAATTGCCAACATAGATTGATGCCCATACCATACATTGTAATCCTCTATATCACCGTAAGAGAACAGAGTCTGGAAATTACTATGATTATCAATGCTACAAAAGAGAGTCCTGTGTTAACCCAAAAGATTTGATTTTGGTTGAAGGGAGGACCTCATTAGAGCATGCAGTGTATCAGGGGTTGGACCCTTTTCCTACGACAATGGGAGCCTTTATGGAAATAAAATAATTCCATTGACATGATCCGTTGGGAGGGTAAATCCCAGCGAGGCAATTAATGCCCTTCCAAGAGTTGTCCTGTTCAGAACAGTTTCTGAGGGATATCTTCCACATGATACCACATTGTTGTACTAATCTAACAATGAATCTACAGACCAACCATCACTGACAAACATGCTTTAAGCTGTGTCGATAGGGAAGGGAATGGGTTGCCCTGAATTACCTGAAATTTCTTCTCCAATTCCTCATCATGCTAAGGGCCAAATCTGAGGGATAACTTGTCAGAAATAATCCAATTTTGTGAAATAAAGGAAGTATGAAACATTTTTTAAATGTAATACAAAAAGACTATACAAAAATTATATCATGATTCACAGTCCATTAGTTCAAGCCCCATGTCGGGCTCCGTGCTGACACCTCAGAGCCTGAAGCCTGCTTTGCATTCTGTGTCTCCCTCTCTCTCTGTCTCTCACCTGCTCACTCTCTCTCTAAAAAGTGAATAAATGTTAAAAAAAATTAAAGCATAAGTTTATAAATTGATTAACACTTTTACATTTTACATTGTTTCTACCTAATCTATGCCATTTCTACCAAAGAAAATCTTGGTATAAAAATCATGTTATAATAAAATTACATTTTAAAAATAGCAAGTTTTGGGGCACCTGGTGGCTCAGTTGGTTAAGCGTCTAATGTTGGTTCAGGTCATGATCTCACTGTTGGTGAGTTCAAACTCTGCATTGGCTCTGTGCTGACAACTCAGAGCCTGGAGCCTGCTTCAGATTCTGGGTTTCCCTCTCTTTCTTCCCCTCCCCTGCTCATGCTCTGTCTCTATCTCTCTCTCAAAAAAAGTTAAAAATAGCAATTTTTAGAGACCAATCTGGTATTTCCTTTTCTATTTTATTTTTTTTTAACGTTTATTTATTTTTGACACAGAGAGAGAGAGAGCATGAATGGGGGAGGGTCAGAGAGAGGGAGGCACAGAATCTGAAACAGGCTCCAGGCTCTGAGCTGTCAGCACAGAGCCTGACGCGGGGCTCGAACTCACAGACTGCGAGATCATGACCTGAGCCGAAGTCGTCCGCTTAACTGACTGAGCCACCCAGGCGCCCCTCCTTTTCTATTTTAAAAGAGTACCAGAAAATAATCTTTGGGTTTCAGTGGTCTTTTTTATCGTGAGAACTCAATAACAAAAATATATAAACATTGTCCACAGTGCTTAATATATAATTTGACAATACATGTTTGCTCCTATTACCATTATAGTGAATATTAATTTAAACTGCGATTTTAACAATTACACATTATTCCTTTATTATTCTTTATTGTATGTATTTAAAATATTAACAATAAAACACTGACATTCTTACAACTCAGAACCATCAACTATTACTAATATCATATTTACTTCCAACATTTTAACACACAAAATATCACAAATAAAGTCTATGTCCACTTTAACTACCTCTTTCTGACCAGACACCTAACCCAAAAATAACCACTATCATGAGCTTGGTGTTTATAATTTCAGTTCACTGTAATATATATGAAATATTATTTAAATTTAAATATTAATATTACTAAATACTTATATATTTATGGGGTGTTTTCCTACTTTATTGGGGAAGAATTTAACCAGTGATACAATATTAGCAGAATTCACTCAGTCACCAAAATCTGAGAAATGTCTAACCAGCTGGGCTGTAGAAGATTATATATTACATATATATTATATATTCTTCATGCTCAGTTACCAGATTTGTACGATAACTTTTTGCCTTTGCCAATCTATTGAGTGCTAGCCGATGTTAAAGATTTTATATGCAATATTATGAACTTGTTGGGACAACATGGATGGCATTAAATAATCTAATTACAGCAAAGTATTTCTAAAGCAGCAGATGTCAACTTTTTGTTTTTCCTCCAAAAACAAGAGATCAAGCATACTGGAAGTGCATGACTTTCAAAGTAACTTCTGGCAGAAATATGGGCTCTGACTCCATACTCAGACTCAAAGGTAAGAAACCAATGGAAAACATTTTAGTTATAAAATCGTTATGGCTAGGAGGAGTTCAGATGGCAAAGAAGTAGGGAGACCTGGGCTTTCATTGTTCCTCAAACACAAATGTATTGAGGTCAGATCACTAGGAACACCCAGGAAATCAATCTGCAGAGTGGAAGAAGGATCTCCACAGTCGGAGGGAGGCAGCATGGTAGTTGCGATGTGCATGGACCATGCAGCAGTGGGACTGTCTTTCTGGGACAAAGGACATCAAACATAACATGGAGAGGTTCTACCCAGGAGGAGGGGAGTGGTTTCACATGGTGCCTGGTCCTTTAAGATTTTGAGTTTTGAATCCCAGCCATGTACCAAAACAAAAACAAAAACAAAAACAAAAACAAAAACCCAGGAAAGTCTTGGCACAGGGCAAGCTGACTCACCTTGCTATTCTGTGGGGCTACCTGAACAGTGGGGGGTATGAGATCCCCTGTCTGGGGATGAAATAGGTGACACCCTCACAACACTAACACTTGAGACTTCCTAGAACAGCACAGTGGCCTGCAGTGGAAGCAGGATCCTCTTAACAGAATCCCACCCCGCCGCTCTGAACTGGGACAAGACTGACTCTGAACCAGTGCATCAGGCCACTCCTCCAGGCCAGCACAGACAACACTACACATGCACAGGAAATAGAGTGCATCAAAACATCACCTGCAGGATCCTGGGAAGATGGCAGCATAGGAGGTCGCTGGGCTCAACGCGCATCCTGCTGATCACTTAGATTCCACCTACACCTGCCTAAATAACCCAGAAAACCACCAGAAGACTAGCAGAATGGAGTCTCCAGAGCCAAGTGCAGATGAGAGGCCCACAGAAGAGGGTAGGAAGGGCGGAGAGGTGGTGCTAGCTCCACGGACTGGCGGGAGGGAGCCGGGGCAGAGGGGAGGCCCCCCGGCCAAGCAGAGCCCCCGAGTCTGGCTTGCATAAGTGGAGGGGCCAGACTCAGTGTGTTCTGACAGCAAGCGGGACTTGACATCTGGAAGGTTATAAGCTAACAGCTCTGCTCCGAGAACGGGAGGGCTGGAGGACAACGGGAGGGAGAGTTGTTGAGCCCCGGATGACAGAGCTCAGCTTGGTGGGGAACAAAGGCACTCACCAGCGCCATCTCCATCGCCCATCCCCCAGCCAAAATCCCAAAGGGAACCAGTTCATGCCAGGGAACTTGTTTGCACCGCGCAAACACCCAATGCTGTGCTTCTGCGGATCCATCCCTCCTACGGGTCTGACTCCCTCCTGGTGCCACAGGGCTCCTCCTGAAGTGGATCTCTGAAGGAAAAGAGATCAGAGCCTGGCCCTCCCGCCCCTGTGTACCTTGCCGATCCACCCCAGCTAATATGCCAGATCCCCAGCACCACAAGCCTGGCAGTGTGCAGGTAGCCCAAACGGGCCACGCCACCCCACAGTGAATCCCGCCCCTAGGAGAGGGGAAGAGAAGGCACACACCAGTCTGACTGTGGCCCCTGTGGTGGGCTTGAGACAGACATCAGGTCTGACTGCGGCCCCGCCCACCAATGCAAGTTATTCAAGACAGAACAGGGGAAGTGCCCCACAGTCCCACACCACTCCAGGGACTATCCAAAATGACGAAATGGAATATTTCCCCACAGAAAAACGTCCAGGAAATAACAACAGCTAACGAACTGATCAAAAATGATTTAAACAACATAACAGAAAGTGAATTTAGAATAATAGTCATAAAATTAATTGCTGGGCTGGAAAACAGTATAAAGGACAGCAGAGAATCTCTTGCTACAGAGATCAAGGGACTAAGGAACAGCCAGGAGGAGCTAAAAAATGCTATCAACGAGTTGCAAAATAAAATGGAGACAACTATGGCTCGGATTGAAGAGGCAGAGGAGAGAATAGGTGAACTAGAAGATAAAATCAACTTGGATTTTTTCCCAGGAGACAAAGTTAGCTTAATATGTCAAAATCAATTGTGAAATTCACCATTTGATATAATAATGAAGAGAAAAACCACAAGACCACATCAGGAAATACAGAAAAATCAGTGGAAAAAATATCACACACTTTCATGGTAAACACTCTCCGCAAACCAAGAACAGAAAGAAGTTTTCTGAACCTGATAGAGGACATCAATAAAACACAGCTAATAACATCATTATTGGTAAAAGAGTAAATACTTTCCCCTTAAGATTTCAAACAAGGCAGCACTTTCAACAATAGCCAAATTATGGGAAGAGCCCAAATGTCCTTCAACTGATGAATGGATAAAGAAGTTGTGGTTTATATATACAATGAAATACTATGTGGCAATGAGAAAGAATGAAATCTAGCCTTTTGTAGCAATGTGTGGATGGAATGGGAGAGTGTTATGCTAAGTGAAATAAGTCAGGCAGAGAAAGACAGATACCATATGTTTTCACTCATATGTGGATCCTGAGAAACTTAACAGAAGACCATGGGGGAGGGGAAGGGCAAAAAAAAGTTAGAGATGGAGGGAGCCAAACCATAAGAGACTCTTAAAAATTAGAATAAACTGAGGGTTGAGGGGGGGTGGGAGAGAGGGAAAAGTGGGTGATGGGCATTGAGGAGGGCACTTGTTGGGATGAGCACTGGGTGTTGTATGGAAACCAGTTTGACAATAAATTTCATTAAAAAAGGATTGAAACAAGGCAAGAATTTCTACTCCCAGTTCTTCCACTTGATAGTAACCTAGAATTCATAGGTGGTGAAACGGAAAGATAAAGGAATAAAAGGCATAGCAATTGAAGACATGGAAATAAAAGTCTTTATTTGTGGATGACATGATCATGTACTTAAAACATACTAAGTGGTCTATGTAAAAGCTACCAAAAATAATATTTGAATTTATCACAGTCATAGGATACAATGTCAAATAAAAAAACTCAGTTCTGGAGAAGGAGTTAAAATGGTGGAGCTGTAGGGGGATCCTGGGCTTGCCTCATCTCTCCAACACAGATGGATCAACATCAAATCATTTTTAAAACTAGGAAATTGATGAGAAGATTAAGAGAACAATCTGCATAACTAGAGGGAGAAAATGAGGCAGGTATAGTTCAAAATGCAGAGTTGGGGGAGAAAAAAGCTGTGGTGCCATGGAAGGGAGGGAGCCCTTTTCTCGAAGAGGAGAAGGAAAGAGGGGGAGAGAGAGCAATGTCTTAGGTTCATGCAAGAAAAGCACTCCCCCAAAACCATTGATTAGGGACTTGAGAGAAACTGACTATGGCAAGTTTTTGCAAATAGTGGAGCTGAATTTGGAAGATTTTTGACGTCTGCACCATTTGCCAGTCGTTCTGGGTGAGCAGCTGTGCTCCTGGGGAGGAGGGTAGAGGCCTGGAGGTGGACAGTGGACAGCATGGTATGTGGATCCCCTGGGTTGCACTGGGAAAGAATGGTTCTGCTTCCTGCTATGCATTTGGAAAAGGTTATATTGCCTCTGCAACGACAAAAAAACCTCTATGGCACTTCTGAGCAGTTGTTCAACAGCAGGAGACAGAAGCACATGCAGAAAGCATATAGCCTCGTTACAACTTTTTGCTGTGCTTCACCATAAACTCCAGGCACCTGCATGGCCCTGTGACTGCTTTTCAGGGACAGGAAGCACCAGGAACAGCAATGCAAGCCTCTCCTCTGGAGTAATGGAGCAGGCCTGTGACTTGCCAGGTCCTTTATAATTTGGAGGTTTGAATATCAGCAATAAAACACAGAACCGCTATGGTGCTGAGCATGTTGATATTCTAGGCAGAGAAAGGTTGAGGGCAGGGATCTTATGGAAGCCTGAGACACAGAGGGGAGATAGTTCACTGGTCTGTGAGGATTCCCTGAACAGCAGTGGGTGCAAGCTCCCCTCCCAGGAACAAGAGAGCAGGGTGACACCATCTTCCCCTGACACAACAGAACAGCCAGGATTAAGTGAGCAACACAGTACCTTCAGTTGAGGCTGGAGACACTTCCAACATACAGCATCCCACTGTGCCCTGAAAGAGCATCTTTACTAGGGAAGACCTGACTGAGCCAGCACAGTGGGCCTCTACCTCCGGATGACCAACACAAGCCCCCCATCTCCACATGCACCAAGTCTACAGATCATGCAGTGTTCCAAATCGTCAGCTTCAGTTCTGGTGTAAATAGGACTAGGATTTCCTTTTTTCTTCTTTTCTTTTATTTCTTTTCTATTTTATTCTTCCTTTTCATTCAGAATCAAGTTTAGTTTTCTGTCAGTGTGGGATTTTTTTTTTGTTCTTTCTCCCTTTCTCTCTTTTTTTTTTTGAGAAGGACTTTTTAAAATTAGGCTTATTTTAACAAACAAATCAAAGCATAACTAATTAAAGACCCAAACACTCCCCAATGCAAGCAAGGAGGAAACCTGCAGAGAACTGACCTGGGGGGAAAAGCAGCCAATAACAATAGAAGAGTGCACACAACATACACCAGAAACACTTCCTGAAGTGCCAGGCTCTGAACACTGTATGAACCCTTCTTAATATAGCATTACTCTCAGGTGCAGGAAACATAACAATCTTTCATAACATGCAAAAGACCGAAATCTGGACAAAATGACAAGACAGGGGAGTTCTCCCCAAAAAAGAGATCAAAAAGAAACCACAGCCAGGGATTTGCTCAAAACAGATATACGCAATATATCTGAACAAGAATTTAGAACAATAGTAATAAGAACACTAGCTGGGACTGCAAAAGGCATAGAAGACACCAGAGAAACCATTGCTGCAGAGATAAAAGACCTGAAAAATAGGCTCCCCAAAAAGCTATAACAGAGATGCAAAACTGATGGGATGTAATCACAATGAGGATGGAAGAAGTACAGGAACAAATAGATGACAGAAGATAATGTTATGGAAAATACTAAAGCGAAATATAAGAGGGAAAAGAACTAGTAAACACAAATATAGACTTAGAAAATTCAATGATTTCATGAAACACAATTATATCCATATCATAGGAGTCCCAGAATAAGAAGAGCAGGAAAAAGGGGCAGAAGGCTTATCTGAACAAATTATAGCTGAGAACATCCCTAATATGGGGAAGGAAACAAAAATTCAAGTTCAAGGGGCACAGAGAACTCCCCTCAAAATAAACAGGTCAACCTCAAGATATTTCATAGTGAAATTTGATAAATGCAAATATAAACAGAGAATTCTGGAAGCAGCTAGGGACAAAAGGTCCTTAACCTACAAGGGTAGAGACATAAGGTTAGTAGCAGACCTGTCCACAGAAACTTGGCACACCGGAAGTGAGTGGCACAGTATATTCAACATGCTAAACGGGAAAAAAAAATATGCCACCAAAAATTCTTTATCTAGCAAAGCTGTCACTCAGAAGAGATGGAGAGATAGTTTCCAAGACAAGAAAAACTAAAGGAGTTCATGAACTCTAAACCATATCTGCAAGGATTATTTAAGGGGAATCTTTGAGCAGGAAACAGAGACCTAGAGCAACAATATAGAAAGGAACAGACAATCTACAGGAAGAGCTACTTTACTGGTAATACAATGGCACTAAATTCATATCAATAATTACACTAAATGTAAATGGACTCAATGCTCCAACCTAAAGACATAGGATATCACCATGGATTTTTTTTTTAAAAAAAGACTGATTCATATGCTGTTTCTAAGAGATTCATGTTATATTCAATGATACCTTGACATCGAAAGTGAGGGGTTAGAGAACAATTTATCATGCTAATGGACACCAAAAGAAAGTTGGAGTAGCCATACTTATATCAGACAATCAAAGACTGTATTAAGAGATGAACAAGTGCGCTCTATGATAATTAATGGGTCTATTTGACAAGAATATCTAAAAATTGTAAATATTTATGTGCCTAACTTGAGAGCAGGCAAACATATAAATCAATTAATAACATGCTTAAAGAAATTCATTGATAATAATACTATAATAGTAGGGAACTTTAACACCCCAGTTACAACAATGGACAGATAACTGAAGGAGAAAATCAACAAGGAAACAATGGCTCTGAATGACACACTGGACCAGATGGACTTAACAGATATATTCAGAACATTTCATCCTAAAGCAGCAGAATACACATTCTTGTCTAGTGCCCATGGAACATTCTCCAGAATAGATCACATACTGAGTCACAGTCAGCCATTAACACACAAAAAGATTCAAATCATACCATGCTTATTTTCAGATCACAATGCTATGAAATTTGAAGTGAACCACAAAAACATAGAGTTTAAAGAACATTCTATTAAAGAGTGAATGGGTTAACCAGAAATTTAAACATACATGGAAGCAAATGAATATAAAAGCACAACAGTCCAAAACCTTTGGGATGCAGCAAAGGTGGTCATAAGAGGGAAATATATACCAATCCAGGCCTTCCTAAAGAAGGAAGAAATGTCTCAAATACACAATCTAACCTCACACCTACAGGATCGGGAAAAATAACAGCAAATAAAGCCCAAAACCAGCAGAAATGGAAATAGTAGAGATTAGAACAGAAATAAGTGATATACAACTTAAAAAAAAAACAGTGGAACAGATCAATAAATGAGGAACTAGTTTGTTAAAAGACTTAAAATAATTGACAAACCCCTAGCCTTATCAAAAAGAAAAGAGAAAGACTGAAATAAAAACCCATATAAAAGAGGAGAAATCACAAGCAACACCACAAATACAAACAACAGAGAATATTATAAGCAATTATATGCCAAAAAAGTGGGCAATATGGAAGAAATAGATAAATTCCTAGAACATATACACTACAAAACTGGAAAAGGAAGATAGAAAATTTGAACACTCGTAGCCATCAAAGACATTGAATCACTAAACAAAATCTCCCAAAAACAAAAGTCCAGGGCCAGATGGCTTCCCAGGGCTACCAAACCTTTAAACAAGAGTTACTGCTTATTCTTCAGAAACTGTTAAAAAAAAAAGAAATGTAAGAAAAACTTCAAAACTCATTCTATGAGGCCAGAAGTACCTTGATTCCCAAAACAAAGACCCTACTAAAAACCAGAAATATATACCAATATCCCTGATGATCATCAAAGCAAAAATTTTAAACAAGATTCTAGAAAATCTACATTAAAAGAACCTTACATTAAAGTACATCAAATGTACATTAAAAGAATTATTTACCATGATCAAGTGGGATTTATTCTGGGGTGCAGGGGAGGTACAATATCTGCAAATCAATAAATGTAAAATGCCACATTAATAAAAGAAAGGATAAAATCCATATGATGGATTGAGATGGATCTATTGAGAAATAGATGCGTAAAAAGAACATCCTTTCTTGTTAAAAACACTAAGTAAGTAGGGATATAAGGAATGTACCTGAACATCATAAAAGCCATGTATGAAACACCCACAGCTAATATCATCCTCAGTGGGGGAAAACTGAGAGCTTTTCTCCTAAGGTCAAGAACATGACAGGGATGTCCATTCTAACCACTGTTGTTCAACATAGTACTGGAAGTCTTCACCTCAGCAATTAGACAACACAAAGAAATAAAAGGCATCCAAATAGTCGAGGAGGAAGTCAAACTTTCTCTTTGCAGATGACATGATATTCTACGTGGAAAACTTGAAAGACTCTACCAAAACAATGCTAGAAATGATACATGAATTCAGCAAAATCATAGGATATAAAATCAACATACAGAAATCAGTTTCATTTCTGTATACCAATAATGAAGCAGCAGAAAGAGAAATCAAGGAATAAATCACATTTAGAATTGCACCAAAAATCATAAAATCCCTAGGAATAAACCTAACCAAAGATATCACAGATATGTTATATGTCTATATTACCCAAAGCAATCTACACATTCAATGCAATCCTTATCAAAGTACCACCAAAATTCTTTACAGAGTAAGAACAATCTAATTTAAAATGTGTATCAAACCACAAAACACCCCGAATAGCCAAAGTAATGTTGAAAAAGAAAAGCAAAGTGGGAGGCATCACAATTCTGGACTTCAAGCTGTATTATAAAGCTGTAGTCATTAAGGCAGTATGGTACTGACACCAAACAACAACAACAACAACAACAACAACAACAACAACAACAACACATTGATCAATGGAACAGAATAGAGAACCTAGAAGTGGATCCATAACTATATGGTAAACTAATCTTTGACAAAACAGGAAACAGTACTCAGTGGAAAAAAGACAGTCTCTTCAACAAGTGGTGCTGATAAATCTGGACAGCAACATGCAGAAGAATGTACCTGAACCACTTTCTTACACCATACACAAAAATAAATTCAAAGTGGAGGAAAGACCTAAATGTGAGACTGAAAACCACCAACATTTAAGAGAAGAACTCAGACAGTAACATCTTTGACCTTGGCCACAGAAACGTCTTATTAGACGTGTTAGAAAAACAAAAGCAAAAATGAACTATCGAAACCTCATCAAGACAAAAATCTTCTTCACAGTAAAGGAAACAATCAGCAAAACTAAAAGGCAACCAAAGGAATGGGAGAAGATGTTCGCAAATGACATAGGATGAAGGGCTATCCAAATATCCAAATATCCAAATATAAAGAATCTCAAACTCAACACCCAAAAAACAAACAACCTAGTTAAGAAATAGGCAGAAGACATGATTGGACAATTTTTCAAAGAAGACATCCAAATGGCCAACAAACACATGAAAAACTTTTCAATATCACTTATCATCAGGGCAGTACAAATAAAATCCACAATGAGATAGCACCTCACACCTTTCAGAATGACTAAAACTAACAATTCAGTAAACAACATATGTTGGCAAGGATGTAGAGAAAAGGGAAACCCTCTTACACTGTTGGTGGTAATGTAAACTGATGCAGCCATTCTGGAAAACAGTATAGAGATTCCTCAAAAAGTTAAAGATAGAACTACCCTATGACCCAGCCATTGCAAAACTAAGTATTTATCCAAAGATACAGAGATACAGATTTGAAGGGGTACATGCACCCCAACATTTATAGTAGAACTATGTCAACAATAGCCAACATTTTTTTATTAAAATTTTTTAATATTTATTTATTTTTGAGAGAGAGACAGAGAATGAGTAGGGGAGAAGCAGAGAGAGGGAGACATAGTATCCGAAGCAGGCTCCAGGCTCTGAGCTGTCACCACAGAGCCCAATGTGGGACTCAAACTAACAGACTGTGAGATCATGGCCTGAGCTAAAGTTAGACGCTTAACTGACTGAGCCACCCAGGCACCCCAACAATAGCCAACTTTTGAAAAGACCCTAAATGTGCACTGAGTGATGAATGGATAAAGAACTGGTGTATATATATACAAGGGAATATCACTCGGCCATTAAAAAGAATGAAATCTTGCCATTTGCAATGACATAATACACCACTGTGTATTATACTAAGCAAAATAAGTCAGTCAAATAAGACCAATAATATATGATGTTACCCATGTGCGAAATTTAAGAAACAAAATGATTATCATATGGTGAGGGATAAAAATAAAATAACATAAAAACAGAAAGGGAGGCAAACATTAAAGGATTCTTAACTGTAGCAAACACACTGAGGGTTGCTGGAGGGGAGGGGAGTGGGAATGGGCTAAATGGATGATGGGCATTAGGGAGGGTACCTGTTGTGATGAGCACTGGGTGTTATATGTAAGTGATTAATCACTAAATTCTACCTTTGAAACCAATACTACACTCTATGTCAACCTACTTGAATTTAAATAAAATCTTGAAAGAAAAAATAAAAATAAAAATATTAAACAAAATGAGATACTCAATTTTATTTCCATGCCTTTCACAATGATATTTGGATACATTGGCATCCAAAAACAGGGATGAATTTGCAAGATATGTGCAAGATCTGTACAATACAAAATTCAAATGATTCTGAGAGAAATTAAGATGTAAATAATTGGAGATATAAGCCTTGTTCACGAATCAGAAGCTCTAATATTGCCAAGATGTCAATTGTTCCCAAATTGGTCTATAAATGCAATGCAATCCAGATCAAAATGCCAACAGGATTCTTTGTAGAAATAACACATTGTATTTCACTAAGGTTAGAAACTTACGCTTTGAAACACATGATTATAAAAGTCATACCATAGCCTAGAAGAATATACTTACAAAACATCTGACAAAGGACTTGAGTCAAGAATATATATCACTTAAAAACTCAATAAAGAAGGTGAATGACCCCAAACAAAAGGGTAAAATATTTTAATTAAAACTTCACAAAATAAGATATATCAAGTACAAGAAAGGTTAGTGAACATCCCCAGTCCTCAAGGAAATGCAAATAAAAACACAAAAGGAAGGAACCCTCGTGCACTGTAGGTGAGAATGCAAACTGGCACAACCACTGTGGAAAACCCTATGGAGTTTCCTTAAAAAGTAGACTTACCACATGATCCAGTAATTCCACTACTGGGTATTCCCTCAAAGAAAATAAAAACACTAAATCAAAAAGATATATACATAACCCTGTGTTTACAGCAGCATTATTTACAGTAGCCAAAGTAAGAAAGCAACTAAAGTATCCATCAATAGATGTATGCTGTGGTTGGTATAGAAAGATTAGATATAGATAGATAGATGATAGATTTAGATGGTATAGATAGATTAGATTAGATATAGATATAGATTAGATATAGATTAGATATAGGTGTAGATGATATAGATATATATATGCCACATATAGATATGGGAAATTGCTCAGCCATGAAAAAGAATGAAAATACCATTAAAAGAAAGAATGAAACTGTCATTTATGATAACGTGGATGGACCTAGAGAGTATTATGCTAACTGAAATAAGTCAGACAAAGACAAATACCATTCAATTTCACTCACATGTAGATACTAAGAGACAAAACAAATGAACAAACTAAAGAAGAAAGAGAGAAACCATACAAACACACTCTTAAATACAGAGGACAAACTAGTTGTTGTCAGGGGGGAGGTAGGTGGGGATGGATGAAATAGATAAAAAAAGATTAAGAGGCACAAACTTCCAGTTATAAAATAAATAAGCCATGGATATAAAAAGTACAGCATAAGAAATATGGTCAATAAGATTGTAATAACATTGTTTGGTGACAGATGATAACTACACATCTTAATGAGCATTGAATAATGTATAGAATTGTTGAATCATTATGATGTACACCTGAAACTAATATAATATTGTATGTTCATTATGCTTTAATTTAAAAAAAACAAAAACAAAAACAAACCACAATGAGATACAACTATAAACCTACTAGAAAAGCTAAAAGAATAAAGATTGACAATACGAAGTGTTACACAGGATGTGGGCAGTTGGAACTCACATATACTACTCTTTGCAGTGATCATGGTACAGACCCTGTGAAAACATTCTGACAGTTTCTAATAATGTGAACATATATTAAGGACATGATCCATCAATTCTACTATGCACTTACCCACGTTAAATGAAAATTACATGCCCACACAAACACTTGTCTACTAGTTTTCATAATAGTATTACTCATATTAGCCAAAAAGTACTCCCAAAAGACTATTATCAGATAAATGGATATAATGTGCATTATTCATACAATGGAATTCTAGCCATCACTTAAAAGGAAGGAGCTACTGACACATGCATAAATTTCAAAGACATCATGCCAAGTGAAAGAAGCCAAACTCAAAGATTACACACTGTATCATTACATTTATATGACATTCTAAAAAAAAAAAATCAAAACTATAGTGAAAGAAAACTGACCGCTGCTTAAGGCTGTAGATGGATGAAGAGAATTAATTGCAAAAGAGCACAGTGTTCTTTTGGGAGTCTTGGAAACGTTCTGTGTCTTCATTGTGTGATATTTACATAATTATAGGTTTGTCAAAACTCATTGAACTGTACATTTAAATGGATGGATTTTATTGTATGTAAATTATACTTCAATAGACCTGAAAAAGACAGCCATTATCTGTTGAAAGGCCAGGGTCGGGGAGCCTGGGTGGCTCAGTGAGCTGAGCGTCCAACTCCTGGTTTTAGCTCAGGTCATGATCTCATGGTTTCATGAATTCACCTCAGGCTCTGCACTGACACTGTGGAGCTGCTTGCAATTCTATCTCTCTCTGTCTTACTCTCTGTCTATCCCCTTTTCATGCTGTCTTTGAAAATAAGTAACTAAACATTTTTTTTTTTAATAACAGAAAGGCTGGAGCACTACATGAGGTATTCCAAATGGTGATATTTTCAGGGAGGCAGGAGGAGTCCATGTTTTCATATTTTATAAAGTTTGTGTGATATGTAAAGAGATCCCATTACATGACTTAATATTAAAATTATTATTTAATAAAAATTCTGTTACATGCATGAGCCTTGTTGTGGATGGGTACATGGGATTCTACCTTCTATCAGTGTTCATGTCTAGTAAGAGATTAAAAAGAGGATGAAAGAAGAAAACAAAATACACAGAAATGGTCCAAGCACATAAGACCACGTAATGGTAATGCACTCAGGAACTTAGGGGAGATCCTGCACTTTATTTTCTTAGTTTTATAATTCATTTAATAGGATCTAGATCAATTACATCTAGATCTTAAAAGAGGTGATAAACTACAACTTTAACATCTGAATTATGGCTATAAAAGTAATGAGTTTCTTTTTTTCTTCTTTTGAAATTTATTTATTTAAATGCAAGGTAGTTAACATTTAGTATAATAATAATTTCAGGAATAAAATTTAGTGACTCATCCCCTACCTATAACACCCAGTGCTCATCCTAACAAGTGAACTCCTTAATGCCCATCACCCACTTAGCCCATACCCCCACCCACCTTCCTCCAGCAACCCTCAGTTTGTTCTCTGTATTTAAGAGTCTCTTATGGTTTGCCTCCCTTTCTGCTTTTATCTTATTTTTCCTTCCCTTCACCAATGTTCATCTGTTTTGTTTCTTAAATTCCACATATGAGTGAAATCCTATGATATTTGCCTTTCTCTGACTGATGAGTATCTAAGAGACCACCTTAAAATAAATTGTCCCCACTGTCCCTGTATATAAGCTGACTTACTTCAACTGAACATATCTTCCAACCTGAAATAGAATATGCAAAGTAAGTTTATTTCAAGTGATGGTGGGGGGAGTGATATATGTAATACATCAAGTCATTACAAGAAAAGTATCATATATTAATACTAAGTAATTGAAAAATATGTATGTTTATTTTTGTAGTATCCATGCTAATGACAAATATTCATATTAAATTAAGTTTTAAAAGCAAAATTAACATGCACCAATCAATTCTTTTAATCAATAATTTGTTCAGATAATTAAGACATCCCTTGGATGAATCATATTATTTTTTCAGAGCCTAGTTCTATCTGCTTCAGATATTAAATGTTCTAATATTACTTCACCTAGTTGTTCCATTTATGAATTCCCATTAGCTGGCAGTCTATAAATCACAATTTTAAAAGTTATTCTAACTAAGGTATACATTTTCAAGTGTCTTTAAAAGTAGAAAATGAAGGGGCGCCTGGGTGGCTCAGCTGGTAAGCAGCTCCCTTCAGCTCAGGTCATGATCTCACGGTTCATGAGTTTGAGCCCCGCATCAGGCTCTCTGCTGTCAGCACAGAGCCTGCTTCGGATCCTCTGTCCCCGTCTCTCTGCCCCTCCCCTGCTTGTACCTTCTTCCTCTCTCTCTCTCTCTCTTAAAAATAAATAAACACTAAAAAAATTTTTAAAAAATAAATAAATAAATAAAAAATAAAAAATAAAATAAAAGTAGAAAATGAAGAGAAGTCTAGTGGTACTGTATTACTTAAGAATGTCTCCCGCTCATGATTCATCAGTATTATTATCTACCATTAAGAGTGATAAATTAAAGGATATTGGCCAAGTTTCTTTTTAACATTAAAAAGTAATTCTAGTCAACAAGGAATAATGATGTTTAAAAAGAAAAGTTTTGATGTACCTTCAGTATGTCATTAATAAAGCCCAAATAAAACAAATTAAACACATATTCTGTTTTGTTTGTTTTTTTTGAATAGTATCATCCTCCTACAGGAATTATAGGCGTTTATTGTTCAAGATTCAGGCCAAACTCTCTGTTTTAAATTTTATTTATTTATTTATTTATTGATTTATTTATTTATTTATTTTAATATTTTTAACAGAGACAGTGGGGGGAGGCGGAGAAAGAGAGAGACTAAGGACCAAAGTTAGCTCTGAACTGAGAGCAGAGAGTCCAATGTCAGGCTCAAACTCATAAATTGTGAGTTCATGACCTGTGCCAGAGTTGGACACTTAACCAACTGAGCCCCCCAGGTGTCCCTTGTTTTAAATTTAAAAAGCTACCATAAATTATTAGCACTGTTCCCAGTGACACATTAATTCAAATCAAGATACTTCATTTTTTACCTTACATTGTTATTTCCCCCACCAGAAAATGAGTTCAATTCAGGCAAAAAGAGTTTTATTCACCTATTTTAGCAAAATCTGACATCTAGAAGATATTTAGGTATTGAAGTAAATGAATAAATGAATGAGTAGATGCATAATTGGATGGGTGAACAAATGAACCATTTTGAACAGATATTTCTTTATGCTGTTCAATGTGACAAGCATATAGACCCGTAGAATAAAGCACTCATATAATATAGTATCTTGAAAAAAGTATGCTTCAACCAAAGAAGTGTCATACAGCATTTTACCATTTAACTAAATTGAATGCCTGTCAATGATCAAAAACTCCATTCATCTATGTCTTTGCAATAGTGCCCCCATCTTTTTGTAAATACTAATGCTCAGTCCATAATTTAGCATATTATTTTTGTTTTATTTATTTTAGAAGTTTCATTTATTTATTTATGGAGAAAGAGAGAGCCAGTGGAGGACAGACAGGGAGAAAGAATCCTAAGCGGGCTCCATGCTGTTGGCACAGACCCAGATGCGGGGCTTGAATTCACAAACCATGAGATTATGACCTGAGCCAAAGTCAAGATTCCAACATTTAATCAACATGAGTGATCCAGCCACACCTTAGCATGTTATTTTTAAAACACAGCCCCTAGGATGTGACTGGGTGGCTCAGTTGGTTAAGCATTCAACTCTTGATTTTAGCTCAGGCTATGATCTCATGGTTTCATGAGTTCCACCTCCACATCAGGCTCTGTGCTCTGTGAAGCCTGCTAGGGATTCTCTCTCTTCCTCCCCCACTTGTGATTTCTGTCTCTCTCCAAATGAATAAATAAAGTTAAAAAAAAAACAGTTTCTAATTTCTATGGACACTAAATATGGAATTATTAAAAATGAAGTGTCACAAATCAAAAATTTATCTCCGGATAATATTTCAGAATTAGCCAATAAAAACAACCCAAGTTTAAGGCTGGGTTTTAGACTAAAATAAGTATCAAAGAAGCAGGGAAACACCCTCCAAGATGGATCAGACTCTGAACGAAAGTTGCAGCACAAAAATTGTGATCTCTCTGTCATATCTCCCAATCTAGACCCACTTGTCTCCTTGCTGCTTCTCTTACATCTTTGTTTCTGAGAGTGTAGATTAGAGGGTTGAGGCTAGGTGTGACAACAGTATAAAAGAGGGCAATGAACTTGCCTTGATCTTGAGAACTTTCTGATGGTGGCTGCAGATATATGCACATGGCTGGAATGAAAAAGAGGGACACAACCATAAGATGGGCTCCACATGTCCCAAAGACTCTCTGAAGTCCAGCTGATGACTGCATCCTCAGCACAGCCCAGGCAATGGCGCCATAAGAACTGAGAATGAGGATGAGTGGTATGAGAACAAAAATGGAGCTCGTGATCAGGAGGGTCAGCTCATTAGCACGGGTATCAACACACGATAATCGCAGCAGTGCTGGAACTTCACAGAAGAAATGGTCCACTTGGCGATGTCCACAGAGGGGGACCCAGCAGGTAAAGGAGGAATGAAGTGCTGAGTTGGTAAAGCCACTGACCCAGGAAGCCACAACCAACAGGTGGCAGAAACGAGGGTTCATGATCACAGTGTAATGCAGGGGTCTACAGACAGCTGCATAACGGTCATAGGACATGACCACCAGGAGGACACACTCTGTGGTTCCCAGTGCAAGGGCAAAGTAAAGTTGAGTCATGCAACCGGCATAAGAGATGGTCTTTTCTGGGCCCCAGAGATTGACCAGCAACTGAGGGATGGAGCTGGTGGTGTAGCAGAGATCCAGAAAAGAGAGGTTTGAGAGGAAGAAGTACATGGGAGTGTGGAGATGGGCGTCCAGGTATGACAAGACAATAATAAAAAGGTTGCCTATCAATGTCATCAAGTAGAACATCAAGATAAGCACAAAGAGAACTACTTCCAGATGAGGCCAATGAGAAAAACCCAGTAGAACAAAGTAGCCTTCAGAACTTGCATTTTTTCCCATCATCATTGTTTCTAATACCCGGAGGAAGAATCATAAACTCAAAGGCTGCCCACTCATCATCAAACACCTGTCAGTAGACTGGAGAAGACCTATGCCATTTTCAAATATACTCTTGTTACAGTAACATTTTTATAGTTTTATTTTTATGTTTCATGCATATATTTTTCCTGTTGTGGATAAAATCAATAAGTTCACAAGTGAATGAGTTCTTTTTTATAAATCCCTGTTAGTGTTGGATAAAGATTAAATATTAAGTTCCATAGCCATAGCCAAGAAGACAATTTTCATAGAAAATATTTTTTAACAAAACACAAAAGACTTTTCAATGTATTCCTCTTTTATGTATTTTCAGGCTATTTCCAATTTGTTGTTACAGAGAAAGGAATATCTCTACTCTTAATAATCTTATATAGAAATGAGTGCTTACCATGAGATGAAAACAACTCGGTAGCAACTTTAAAATGTTAATATTGAGTGAAAAAAATTAACTTGAATTATGTTATGATTACAGGAAGAACAAAATATTCTTATTCATTCATGTATTCTAATGACTTATTTATAGACAAAGAAGAAATAGCATGCAACTGGAAGTATAAACAAAGACACAAATGTGCACACATACAACCCCAAAATGAGTATTCATACAATGAGCTAAACTGAAGGTCTTAATCCTAATTTAGAAGTGAAATAGCCTGGGGGATTTAGTGATAGAATACTTCCAACCATAAATGAGACTGGAACTAATTTTGAAAAACCTAAATGAAATCAAAGAATTGAAGAAAACTACAGAAGGAGCAAGAAGAAAAGGGAGGGTGTTTAGATCAGAAAGGTATACGGGAAGCAGTGGTGCTTGGGACTGAATGTGTGTGAATCCTAAGATGTGAGGCCTGGAAACAGCGTGGAAGGAGTTTCCACAAAATTTCACATGCTTTCGGACAGCAGCTAAGACACTGACATCTGAGTCATAATTTATAATTATTCCACATTTTTATGCTTTCTATAATTCCAAATAGAGCCTCTAAATAGAAAATTCATTGATTGTAAATAGGCAAAGATATGTGAATATTGGATAAAATTCAATCATAAGTTTATCTTGTGGTTGTTCTTTTGTGAAAAATAAAGTTAAGGAAATCCAATGTGCATTAATAAATTGGTTTTCAGTTGCTTATTTTCTCTTGTGTGTTACCAATATTTCATAGAAAAAATTAACACTTTACTATATAGTTGTTGCTAAAAGACATAGTCTCCCACATTTATATGTTCCCAGATAGCTTTGCCCTGCTATGTCTCCCCTCACTCTCTGACAGAAGACAGCAATCACAAGTTCATCCAACACAGACCCGCATGCAGTCTTTTGAAGAACTTTTACTAGCTCAAATATTGTAATCCTAGAACTTGAAAAAGACACAAAGGATGTCTAGTTGGTCAAGTTGCAGCTGGAAAGATAGAACACGGAACGTGACCCAAGATTGTTAAGATCGATTCACAAATGTATCTATACACCATTTTATATTATTCGTAATGTAAGTGTCATTAACCTCATGAGGGATGGGGGAAATTTTCCACGGGATTTCTTTTTTATTTCCCTAAAATGAGAGGTAAAACACCACCAAATATTTTAACCCCAATGCTATGGGTATTTCCTCTGAGGTAGGCACAACTGTCTTGCCTTACAAAGAAAGCTGCCTGAGTACCTTACTACAATAATTAAAAGAAAGGAGCAGTTGTGTGACATTTCTTTCATTGCTATACCAGCCATTGAGATAAAGGACAAACTATCCAGAATTCATAAAAAGAAAAATTCAGAAATTTATGGCTTGATTTTCTTCTTAGTGGAAAAGAGGGAATGAAGACCCTATCAAAGGTAGCTTTAGAATTGTGGAATAAAATATCTCTCTATGCCTTTAAATCAAACATCATAGGGAAAATGGGTGGCATAGCACTCTCTTCTCACCCCAGTGTCACTAACAGGCATTCTCCTAATTCCTTTCATGTCTGTGACTTTGAACTAAACCTAGCTCTTATGCAGTGCTCTCTCAGCTTTTCCATACTGACCTTCCTGTATTTGTCCACTCTCCCCATTGTTCTCTTTGTGGTCTATGCTTTACCATTTACAAACCAACCAGCTCTCTAGCTGTCATGCAACCTGAGAACATCGACCTAACTGCCTTCCTGTACCAACTGTGCTAATGTTCAAAATCTAACCATGGAAAGCAGAGTCTAAACCAAACTGTGGCTATCATCATCACATAAAAGAAAGCCTGGGCTTGTCCAGAAGATGTGCTTTGAGCAGCATGCAAGAATTCTTTAGGGCAATTAAGGTATCATGGGATGGAACCCTTATCCCAGAGTAAATAGGGCCTTTAAGGAAACAAAAAGAATAATGTGACCTTCTTTTCTTGACTGACACCCTGGGGAAGACAAATCCCAAAATTGCAATTAATACCCTTCAAGGAACTTTCCAGGTTAGAACAGTGTGATGTTCATAAGAAAAAAACTGTTTACAGAAATTCCTTCAACATGATGCTGTCCTTGTACTAGGACACCACAGAACTTATCACCAACCAACAGAGAAAAAGTTGTCTTGGCAATCTGGGTTCTGCTGATTCACCTGATTTTTCACCTGCTCCCCATGGCAGTAAAGCCCAAATTTACCAGACAACTGGCTTGAAGTAGGGGAGATTCAGGAGCCGTGAAACAGAAAGATGGAATGCATTAAAACTCACCTTTTCCCTATTAACCCGGTACTCTTTGAGAGTTGACCAACACCATTTATGCCTTCTTGATTGTCTTTTAAACTCAATTCCAAGTTTATGCCTGCAAAAGTTTAGAAAATCTATGTAAGAGCATTTAGAGCCCTAAATCCACTCCTTCCCTCAGCTTAGAGGATAGCTGCCCTGTCTATTCTCACTCCAAAAGAACTCTGGTGTTTCATTCTCTGAAGAGGTCTCTGAACTGCAGGTTGCTAGCTACATACCTTAATTAAAACCCCAAATACCCCAAATCTAGCCCTAACCCTAACCCCAAACCATAACTCCTAACCCCTAATTCAAATCCCAACCTAAACTTAACCCTCTAGAGAGGTCTTTGAACTATAGGATACCAGGCACATGCTATCACTCT
This sequence comes from Herpailurus yagouaroundi, assembly GCF_014898765.1. NCBI lineage: Eukaryota > Metazoa > Chordata > Mammalia > Carnivora > Felidae > Herpailurus > Herpailurus yagouaroundi. The sequence goes on along the minus strand of NW_024412450.1, from coordinate 1,362,005 downwards.
GGTGCTAACACTAACATTTTCCCTAAATCTGGCCCTAAACCTTACCCTAATCCTAGATATGAGGATGGAAATGCAGTATATATATACAATGGAATATTACTCAACCATAAAAAAGAATGGAATCTTGCCATTTACAATGACATGAATGGAGATATATAGCATCATGCTATGCAAAGTAAGTCAGTCAGAGAAAGACAAATACCACATGATTTCAAACATATCTGGAATTTAAGAAACAAAACCAACAAGCAAAGGGGAAAAGAGAGAGGCAAACCAAGAAACAGATTCTTAACTATAGAGAACAAACAGGGATAACAGAGGGAAGGTGGGAGTGGTGGGGTGGGTTAAATCGGTGATGGGAATTAAGGAGAATACTTTTTGCGATGAGCACCTGGTGTTGTACAGAAGTGTTGAATCACTACATTCTACACCTGAAACTATTATAACACTGTATGTTAACTAACTGGAATTTAAATAAAAACTTTAAAAATGGAAAATAATCCAAATATCACTCAAACCTTTTATACTGAACATTAAGATGACCTCTACCAGTTTTGTTTATTATTTCAAAAAATGTTCCATTAACAACTTTCCTTGATTTCCTGTTAAAAACCCTGTGTTAGGAAGGGATTTTCATTTCCTAATAACTAATCACACTGCTAATTCTCTGGTCTGTTTTCTGTATTGCATGTCAACTATTCTGAGTCTAGCAAGAATCACAGACATTCATTTAAAAGTCTTAAGTTTGTATCTCCTTTATTCCCTCCAAACTCTAGCAGTGTTTTGGTTCTACAATGAGCCAAATTCATCTCACTTGCCTTTCACATTTGAACTCTGTCTGTGAACATTTGGCTTTATACACTGGCTTCCAATTTTACACTGGTTCTTACATGCCCTCCCTAATAAAGATAGCAAACAGTTCTAGTGCACTTAATAGGAGTTAGACTATTTTAAACACTTTACATATATTGACCCTTTTGATTCCCACTGTTACCCTAAAAGAAAGGCTAGTCTAATTATCGACTTCTCGAGATGAGGAAATTGAGGTTCAGAGAACTTAAGTCACTCACCCACTACCACAATGTGAGCAGGGGAGGCAGCATTTAAAACTAAGTATGCTGGGCCCCAAAGTTAGAACTCTTTGTCGCTTTGATGTAATATTAAAGTTCAGCCACACACATTTTGCAAATATACGTGAGAAATAACTGCCATACAAAGCTATGTTCCATTAACCTAAACCATTAGAGTCTCTTGTGATTTTATAGAGAAAATATGTTATATTCTGTTTGTATAAGGATAGGAAAGTGCAATATATTTTGTTATGTATGTTACATTAAGATTACACAATATTAATCTCAAAATTTATTTTATTATAGAATTTAATCATTTTTAAAAATATTTTAAAACTTCCAAACTCATTCTATGAGGCCATGATCACCTTGATTCAAAACCAGACAAAGACCCCACTAAAAAGAATTACAGACCAATATCTCTGATGAACATCAATGCACAAATTCTCAACAAGATACTAGCAAACCATTTCCAACAATACATGAAAACAATTATTCACCATTATCAATGGTATTTATTCCTGGGCTGCAGGGATGTTTCAATATTTACAAAGGGATTAACATGACACATCACATTAATAAAATAAAGGTTAAGAACCACATGATCCTCTCAATAGACGCAGAAAAATATTTGACAAAATACAGCATCCTTTCTGGATAAAAACCCTCAAGAAAGTGGGGATAGAAGGAACATACCACAACATGATAAAGGTCATATACAAAAGACCCACAGCAACTGGAGAGTGTGATGCTAAGTGAAATAAGCCGTACAGAGAAAGACAGATACCATATGGTTTCACTCTTATGAGGATCCTGAGAAACTTAACAGAAATCCATGGAGGAGGGGAAGGAAAAAAAAAGAGGTTAGAGTGGGAGAGAGCCAAAGCCTAAGAGACTCTTAAAAACTGAGAACAAACTGAGGGTTGATGGGGGGTGGGAGGGAGGGGAGGGTGGGTGATGGGTATTGAGGAGGGCACCTTTTGGGATGAGCACTGGGTGTTGTATGGAAACCAATTCGACAATAAATTTCATATATTGAAAAAATAAATAATAAAAAAAAAGACCCACAGCTAATATCATTCTCAGTGGGAAAAATCTGAGAGCTTTCCCCCTCAGGCCAGGAACACAACAAGGATATCCACTCTCACCACTTTTATTCAACATACTACTGGAAGTCTTGGCCTCAGCAATCAGACAACAACAACGAAAGTAATAAAAGGCATCCAAATCCAGCAAGGATGAAGTCAAACATTCACCCTTTGCAGATCACATGATACTCCACCTAGAAAACCTGAAAGACTCCACCAAAACCTGCTCTAATGGATACATGAATACAGCAGAGTAGCAGGATATAAAATCAACATAGAGAAATCAGTTCTATTTCTATAAGCAGTAGAAAGAGAAATAAAGGAATTGATCCATTTAAAATTACACCAGATCAGGGGTGCCTGAGTGGCTCATTCAGTTAAGCATCTGATATTTGGTTTTGGCTCAGATCATGGTCTTGCATTTCGTGGGTTCGAGCCCTGCAGCAGGCTCTGTCCTGCCAGTGCAGAGTCTGCTTGGGATTCTCCTTCTCCTTCTCTCTCTGCCCCTCCCCCACTTGCTAACTCTGTCTCTCTTGAAATAAATAAATACATGTAAAAACAATTTAAAAAATAAAAATAAAATTACACCAAAACCCATAAAATATCTAGTACTAAACCTAACCAAAGAGGTAAAAGATATGTACTCTGAAAACTCTAGAAAGATTATGAAAGAAATTGAAGAAGGCAAAAATAAATGGAAAAACAGTCCATGCTCATGGATTGGAAAAACAAATATTGTTAAAAGGTCAATACTACCCAAAGCAATCTATGCATTCAATGCAATCCCTATCAAAATACCACCAGCATTCTTCACAGAGCTAGAACAAGCAAACCTAAAATTTGTATGGAACCAAAGAAGACCCCGAATAGCCAAAGTAATGTTGAAGAAGAAAACCAGTTAGAAGCATCACAATTCCAGATTTCAGCTGTTTTATGAAACTGTAATCATCAAAAGAATGAAATCTTGCCATTTGCAACAATGTAGATGGAGCTAGAATGAATTGTGCTAAGCGAAATAAGTCAGTCAGAGAAAGACAAATATCATATGATTTCACTCATATGTGCAATTTACAAAACAAAACAGGTGAATATACAAAAGGGAAAGAAAAATAGGGCAAAAACATATAGGGAGGTAAAGCATAAGATACTCTTATATACAGAGATCTAAGGTTTGCTGGAAGGCTTGGGGGAACGGGTTAAATGGGTGATGGCATTAAGGAAGGCACTCGTTAGGGTGATCACTGAGTGTTATATGTAAGTATGAATCACTATATTCTAGTTCTGAAACCATTATTACACTCTAAGTTAAGTAACCTGGATTCAAATTTTTTAAAATTGTATAAATATTTTATACAGTTTTATATACATATATGACATTTATATAACATTACAAAAACATTACATAATAACATATAAACATTGTATAATAAATACATGTAAATGTTATATTGTATATAAATGTATATGTAAACATTATATAATAATATATACCTAAATATGTACAATATATGCATGTATAAATACAAACATTATATCATATAAAGTTTATATATGTACAAGGAATAAACTTTATATTATAATTACACTTGATCACCTGTAGAAGAGTCACCTGTACCATCCTTCTCTTTCCCTGATACCTTTCATAAGTAAGCACCCACTCTGAAATATTTTGGTTGTTTCTTTTAGCATTTAACTATTTCCAAATAGTACACTAAAACTTCTAATTATTCTTTTGTTTAGATAATAGCTACTAAATCCAACCTGCGCAGGCCTATCACCTTCTTCTCCTTTATGTATCTGTAACTGATTAACAAGCACACTTACTCTCCTCAGTGGCCACATCTTTTGCACATGGGTGCCATCATGGAACCCCCCTCCCTTAATCATCATCCTAAAAGCAATCTGTAGTGGTCTCTGTTAGTGGATCCCATGCCTTCTTCTTTCTGGTGAAGCGCATTCTCTTTTGGTGATTTTCTTAGCTGTGACAAATATAGTTTTATTCCATGAGGGTCTGGTTGAGAGAAGTGGTTTCCATTTGTGCACTGATCCTGGCTTCCTGATCAACGGATTGCAGACAGAACAATATGTTCTTGAGTTCAGTAAACCTGGTGACAGCTTACCACTTCTGCCAATAATTCTCCTGCCAGTCCGATCTTCAGAGGAAGTCCAGCCTAGAGTTTTTCCTCCACTCTTTCCACTGCTTTTATAATGAATTAGTTGTCTATATTATGGCCCTTTTTGTCTAACATGTCTCTCCATTTATGTACTAAGCTCTGAACAAAATTTGTGTGTTTTTTAACGAAATGATTATAAAGAATAGATCCTCAGGAATAGAAATTCAAGGAGAGTAACATAAGCATTATGGTGGCATAAAATACCCACAGGCACCTCCAGTGCCCTGTGTGCCCCACCACCACACATACATGCACACTCTGTCACCAGCTCCCGGTGTATGCTCCTGAGGACAGTAGCAAGAGTGATCTCCAGTGGATTACTAGATAGAAGCTCAGAAAGCAGGCCAGGGCCTGATGACCAGCCAGAAATCACATACTTAAGCTGTGGCATCACCTTCAGGAAAACAAAAGAGAGTCCATCAGCAGCCAGTCTGGTGCATGGAAAAGTCAACTGAAGACATACAAGCTTGAGATGTGTACCAGCATGGAGTGGGTGTACTTGCACAAGATCTGAGACAGTCTCAGAATCTTTTCCAGGGCTGAGGAAAAGTATTTCTCCCCTGAAGGCATGTGTTAGAAATTGGAAACAGTGACGGATACTTCAAAAGCAAAGCAAGTAACACAAAACTTCAAAGAAGATGAAAAATCAGGAAGATATGAGACCACCAAAGTGACACAGCAATCTTCCAGTAATGGAACCCATAGACATAGAGACCTACAACTTACCCAATAAAGAATTCAAAATTTAAGGAAATTTGATGTGCTACAGGAAAACACAGAAAGACAAGTCACCAAAATCAAGGAAAACAATATATGAACAAAGTAAGACTAGCAAACAGATATATGTCATTAAAAGAGCCAAACAGAAATTCTGGAGCTGCCGAATACAATAAATGAAATGAAATATGCTATAGAGAGTATTAATATCAGATACATCAAAGAGAAGGAAGAATCTGTGATTTGGAAGACAAGAAGTTTGAAATTGCTGAGTTAGAAAAGAATAAAGAAAAAAAGAGTGAAGAACGCCAATGAACTATGGGATGCCATCAAATGAAACAATGTACAAATTAATGCATTTCCAGAAAGACTAGAGAAGGAGAAAGGAGAAGAAGGTTTATTGTAAAAAAAAATAATGGCTGGGGGTGCCTGGGTGGCTCAGTTGGTGAGAGCTGACTTTGGCTCTGGTCATGACCTCATCTGTGTGCTGACAGCTCAGAGCCTGGAGCCTGCCTCTGGTCTGTGTCTCCCTCTCTCTCTGCCATTCCCCTGCTCATGCTATGTCTGCCTGTCTCTCTCTCTCTCTCTCTCTCTCTCTCTCTCTCAAAAATACAATAAAATAACATTTAAAAAGTTTTTAATAAATAAAAATAAGTGAAAACAATAGCTGAGAAATTCCTAAACCTGGGGAGAGATTTGAATATCCATATTCATTCATCAGGCTAATAGGTCAGCTCATAATTTCAATATAAAATTAGCTTCACTGGTGACTCAGTCAGTTGAGCACTTGGTTCTTCATTTCAGCTTGGATTATGATCCCAACATCATGGGTCAAGCCTCAAGTCAGGCTCTGCACTGAATTGGAATCTCCTTAAGACTCTCTCCCTCTCTATTGCCCCCCGGCCCCTCCTGTGCTCTCTCTCTAATTTTTAAACTAAAAAAAAAAAAAATTATCATCTCCAAAACACATTATAATAAAACTGTCCAAAATCAAAGACAAGTAGAGAATCCTAAAAGCAGCAAGAAAAAAAATATGGTAACCTACAATGAAACCTGCATTAGGCTTTCTGCAGATTTCTCAGCAGAAAGCCTGTAGGCCAGGAGAGAACAGGATATCGTCAAAGTGATGAAAGAAAACAAAAAGCTAAAGAGTACTCTATCCAGCAAAGTTATCTTTTAGAAATAAAGAGAAATAGGGGCGCCTGGGTGGCGCAGTCGGTTAAGCGTCCGACTTCAGCCAGGTCACGATCTCACGGTCCGTGAGTTCGAGCCCCGCGTCAGGCTCTGGGCTGATGGCTCGGAGCCTGGAGCGTGTTTCCGATTCTGTGTCTCCCTCTCTCTCTGCCCCTCCCCCGTTCATGCTCTGTCTCTCTCTGTCCCAAAAATAAATAAAAAGTGGGAAAAAATTAAAAAAAATAGTTTAAAAAAGAAAAGAAAAAAAAAGAAATAAAGAGAAATAAAGACTTCCAGAAAAACAAAAGGTGAGGAAAATCATCACCACTAGACTTGTCTTCCAGATGAAATTTATTCAAGCTGAAGTAAAACAACACTAATTAGTGACATGAAAACATGTGAACATATGCAGCACACTAGCAAAGGTAAATATAAACTAAAATTCAAAATACTCTAATAATGTAATATGGTGGAGTGTTATTAACAACTATAGTAGAAAGACTAAAAGACAAGGCTATTAAAAATAACTATAGCTACTATAACTTGTTAATAAACAATACAAAAAGCAATAATTTGTGACATTACAGCATAATAGAAAGAAAAGCAGTAAAGAGTTTTTTGCAATTGATGTTGTTATCAGCATAGAGTGTTCTATATAATATATACACATATATATATTTATGTAGTATTTACATACATATATGATGATTTATGTAAATATCTAGTAACTGCAAAGCAAAAACCTATACTAGGTTTCCAATAGATCCAATAGATAAACAGAAGGGATTCAAAGCATATCACTATGGAAAATCATCAATTCACAAAGGAAGGCCATAAGAAAGGAAGGAAGGAGCAAGATAATTACAAAAAAGTTGGAAAAAAATTAATGAAATGGCATTATCAAGATACTACTATTCAATAATTACTTTAAATGAATTAAATTATCCAATCAAAAGATACAGAATAGCTGAATGGGTTTAAAAAACAAGATACAGAAATATGCTGCCCAGAAGAAACTCACTACAAATTTAAGGGCACACATAGACTTGTGAGATGATGGAAAAAGATGTTTCAACTAAAGATAATCAAAGAAAGCAGGTTATATACTTACATCACAAAAATATAAGCTTTAAGCTAAAAATTGTCAAAAGAGACAAAGAAGGTCATTACATAATGATAAATGATCAATTCATCAGAAAGATACAAAAACTGTAATAGGTATACATCGGAGCACCTAAATACACAAAGTTCATACTAATGGAACTTAGAGAAGAAATTAAACAGCAATACAATATTGGAAAGTTTAATTTCCCACTCTCAGCAATGGTTAGACCATTAGAGAAAGAATCAATAAGGAAACAGAAGATTTTTACACGTTAGACCAAATGGACATGACAGATACACACAGAACATTCCATTCAGCAATAACAAAACACACATTCTTCTCAAGTGGAGATGGAATATTTTCTAGGACAGATCATACAGTAGGACACAAAACAAGTATCAACAAATTCAAGAAGATGGGAATAATATCAAGTATATTTACTGACCACAATGGTATAAAAATAGAAATCATTAACAGTAGGAAATCTTGAAAACCCACAACTACATGGAGATTAAACAACACACTGCTGGATCAAATGGATCCATTGGATTGAAGAATATATCAAAGGGAAATTTAAAAAATATCCTAACACACAAAAAAGTGGATATGTACATACCAAACCTATATAACAAGAGCAGTTCTAAGAAGTTTATAGAATAAAGATAAAAGAAAAATCTTGAATAAAAAACCTAAATATATACCTCAAGGAACTAGAAAAAGAAGAACAAACTAAACACAGAGTTAGCAAAAGGAAGGAAATAAAAATTAGAGCAGAAATAAATGAAATAGAGAACAGGAAAACAACATAAAAGATTAACAAAACTATGAGTTGGTTCTTCAAAAAGACAAAATTTATAAACTATTACCTACAATAATTGAGAGACAGGGGATCCAAATAAATAAAATTAAAAATGAAAAGGAGTCATTCAGCTGATGCCATAAAAATATAAAGGATCATAAGAGACTATTATGAACAATTACACACCAACAAACTGGACAATCTAGAAACATACAATCTCCAATACTGAATCATGAGGAAACAGAAAATCTGAAGGGAACAATAACATGACTGTTAGTCCTAACTAAAGCAATAAGACAATAAAAAGAAATGAAAGGCATCCAAATCAGACAGGAAGAAGTAAAATTATTTGTTTGCAGGTGACATTATCATGTATACCAAAAATCCTAAAGATTCCACCACAACTTTTTAGGGGGAAACTAATAAATTCAGTGAAGTTGCAGGATACAAAATCAACATACAAATATCAGTTGCATTTCTATGCAACAACAGTGAATCATATGAAAAAAAAAACAAGAAATAATCCCATATACAGTAGCATCAATAGCAATAAAATACTTGCAAATAAATTTAACCAAGGAGCTAAATTATTTTCACAATGAAAACTCTAAGACATTGATGAAAGAAATTGACAAAGACACAAACAAGTGTAAAAATATGTCTTTCTCATGGAGAAAAAAATATATATTGTAAAAATGTCCATAATGCCCAAAGCCATCTACAGATTTAATGCAATACCTCCTAAATTCAAGTGGAATTTTTCACAGAAACAAAAAAAACAATTCTAAACTTTGTATGAAACATCAAAAGACCCTGAATAGCTAAAGCAATCCTAAGAAAGAAGAAGAAACTCCAGTCATCTCATTCCCTGATTTCCAAATATATCATAAAGTTACATGGTTTTGATTATTATTCCAAGCAAATCAGAATGTATGTTGACTTATCTTGTACTGCTTATACTTTTTAAAAGGCAAATTTGGTAGACCACTTACAAATTTGAAAGTCAAATATTCCTAATGTGGGTATGAAGCTCCAACCCATTTTTAAATAATCCATGAGGCTGGATGGTGGGGGTGGGTGGAACTGGAGCAAGAGAAGGCTCTACAATAGGTCCAGGCTGTGGCGCAAGGAGATCCATTACATGACAGCTATGACTAGAGATGCCATATTGTCCCAGTTTATGCATAATTTTCAATAATGTTCCCTTTTCTGTTCAGAAGTGTCCTAATTTAGCTAATAAATCACATGGTCATGCTGACTGTGTCCTAAAAGTTACAAGGCCCACCAGCACCTGTGGAACAAGAATGCTGTGTGGAGTCTCTGGAAAGCTCCAGTGGGGAAATGTGAGTGCATGCTGACAATTCTTTACGTGAAAGGGGCTTCTAACTTACTGTTCATCTCTGCTCAAAGAAGCTGATTATAGGCCACAAAGTAACTAGATAACTCAATCTGCCTATCATGAAATGAGTATTATGTGATCTACCAAAATCATAAAGTTGGAAATTCCAGGGGACATTCCATATTTAAATATGCACGTCACCCTTAGGACTAGGCCTGAACAGGACAGAAGACAACATGTAATTCATTTGGGGGTTGTGTTCCAATCCACCTTTAGACACAAGTGAAATTCATGTGTCAGGCTCAAGCCCCTGTGTTGTCTTACAGATTTACTGCTTCTCCCTCAACCCACACACACAGCCTTAGGAGACATTCCCTGTGGTGTGAGAAGTTCTCTATTAAAAGTGGACGTAGGATTGAAAGGTCCAGACTAGGTTAAAACTGAGACAGCATCGGGGTGCCTGGATGGCTCAGTCGGTGGAGTGTGTGACTTCGGCTCAGGTCATGATCTCATGGCTCATGAGTTCGAGCCCCGCGATGGGCTCTGTGCTGACAGCTCGGAGCCTGGAGCCTGCTTCAGATTCTGTCTCCCTCTCTCTCTGCCCCTCCTCCACTCATGCTCTCTCTCTCTCTCTCTCTCTCTCTCTCTCTCTCTCTCTCTCAAAAATAAATAAACATTCAAAAAATAAAAATAAAAACTGAGACAGAATCAAAGTGGTCTGTTACTGAATCTAAGGTTTGGACTTGCAACCATTCATTCTTCTTGAATACACACCTACCCACACTGTTCAAATGGCAAAATAAAGCACAATATCATCAATACAGCAGAAACATCATGTTTACTCCTGCCCAATTACAATAACCCTTTTCAGTGATGATCATTAATTTGAAATTCATTTTATCTTTATTTTATTTTTTATTTAATTATATACTTATTTATTTACTTATTTTATTGTTCTTTACATTTTTTTACATAATTAGTGTATCTTACATCATATAAAATAAGATGCTACAGGTATTTAAACTTGAAGTACATAGCAATATATGTATTTTTCTGCAGCTTGTTTTTTCAAGCCCTGTTACACAGAATAATTATGTATTTGCAATCATTGTAATCATTATCTCTCGAATGTACAAAAACATATTGCCCCTTTTAGGACCTATTTCTCACAGAGGTTCCTACCAAATCCTGCACCCGCTGCCATTCTGGGCGAGTGAATGATGCTTATTACTGACAACATCTGAGAACTGAGGAGGCAGCAGCATTGAGGGGATGATCCAGCAGCCCCACTGCTCAAGGCAGGGTCAACAAGGGCAGGACACAGGGAAGGGTGACCTACTCACTTCGCCTTCAACAGTAAACAGTTCTTAATTGCTTCTTTCTTCCCTGAAAGAGATGACCCCAGAGATTACCTCGCTGTGTGAACAAAAATGAAATATTGGAAACTTCAATAGCTGACTGAGCATAGGGACAAAACACCTCCTCAGGTCTCTCTTCTGAGTATGAGAGCCCATGGAGACCAAAAGAAAATGAAATCCTCACTATCAGTCCCTGTATTCAGCCAGCTCAATAATTAGATCCCAAGGGTTTGCCTTCCTACCTAGGAAGAAGTGGATACTTTGAATATCTCCCTAACGACATTTCTAACTTTAAACAACTGCTCTTTAACCAGGTCCACAGAGATGTCCACACCATTGTAGAAAAAGGATGAGCAAGTGCAACAAGCCTAAAATCTCTCAGAACAGAGTGGGACTACCATCAATAAATCAAACGATAGTGCCTTGATCATTCCTCACTATCCTTCTAGATCATAATTGCCCTATAGGTAATTAAGATAGTTAATCAAGGATTAATGAAAAAAAACCTCTTTATTTTTCACTTAAAAGAAAGTGAAAAGGCAAGAAAAGTTCAAGTGACCAAAAACTCTGGAATGCATTTTTTAAGTATAGTTGACATCCATATTAATTTCAGGTGTACAACCAGTGATTCAACAATCATATACACTATGAAATGCTTATCACAATAGACGTAGTCACTATCTGTCATCGTACAATGTTATTACGATATTATTGACTATATTCCCTTTGGTATGCTTTTAATTTCTGTGACCTATGTATTTATAACTGAAAATTTGTACCTCTTATTCCCCTTCTCCTATTTCACCCATCCCCCTACCTGCACCCCTGGCAACTACCAGTTTGTTCTCTGTATTTATAAGTCCCTGTCTGGTTTTGTTTGCTTATTTTGCTTTTTAGATAGAAATCTTGCCATTCAAAACAATATGGTTGGACCTAGAGGGAAGGACGCTAAATGAAATACGTCAGACATATACCATATAATTTCACTTACATGCAGAATGACATTTATATTTAGATTCATATATGGATCAATCATACAAGGAATTACCTGAACATTTAAACATTCATATATTTTTTGTATCTACTCTGTCTTTTCAATCCAAAACAATGTGCTTGTTATGGCTGAGCAATATTCCACTGTGTGTGTGTTTGTGTTTGTATATACATACATACATACATACATACATACATACATACATACATCTTTATCCATTCACCTATCGATTGACATTGGTTGTTTCCATATCTCAGCTATTATAAACAAGGCTACAATAAACATAGGGGCATATATTAGTGTTTTTCTTTTCTATTTTTTGTACCTATGATGAGCACTGAGTGATGTATGGAATTACCGAATCACTATATTGTACATATGAAATTAATGTAACACTGTATGTTAACTATCTAGACTTGATAAAATAAAAAGAAATGTTTTTGTTTTCTTTGGGTGAATACCCAGTCATGCAAATATACTATTTCTATTTTTAACCTTTTGAGGAACCTCCATACTGTTTTCCACAGTGGCTGCACCAGTTTGCATTCCTACCAGCAGTTCACGAGGGTTCTTTTTGCTCCACAAACACTTATTTCTTGTCTTTTTTATTTTAGCCATTCTTAGAGCTGAAAGTGATATCTTATTGTGGTTTTGATTTGCATTTTCCTGAAAAAAATTTGTTCAGTGTTGTTTGAACATCTTGACATGTGTCTGTTGGCCATCTGTATGTATTCTTGGAAAAGTATCTATTCAGGTTCTCCACCATTAAAAACAATGTTATCTTGACATTTGCAACATGGATGAACCTAGAAAGTATAATGCTGAGTGAAATAATTCAAATACCATATGATTTCACTCATGGGTGGAATTTAAGAAACGAAACTAATGAACAAAGAAAAAAGACAAAAAAATTAAATACAGAGAACAAACTGGTAGTTGGCAAAGAGAAGGTGGGTGGAGGGATGGATAAAATAGATATAGGAAATTAAGAATACACTTCTCTTGAAAAGCACTAAGAAATGAATAGGACTGTTGAATTATTATATTGTGCACATGAAGCTAATAAAACACTGTATGTTAATTATACTTTAATTTAAAAAGGAAACCAAAAACAAAAAAAATAAAACTATTAACCTTGAAGCAGGAAAAAACAGACTTTTCAACAGACCAGTATTTTGTGTTTGTGAATAAACATTTGAGTGCTGTCAAGATTGCATCTTAAATAAAGCACATGCAGCCAACTAACCTAATAGAAACTATCCTGAGTTTTATCATCAAATTCTTATTTGGTTCCAGCACCCCAAAAGGTTTGGTGTTTGATCATTAAAAAACAGTTTAGTTATTTTTGGTTAAGTGTTGTAAAAAGGGCACTGTTATGACTGCTAATTTTTTTAAATGTTGTGAGAAATCAGTGAGGTGCTGTATTGAGCTCTGTGGTGGTTTTAGTATGAGATAAGAAACCTGAGTTGCTAGATGGGATGCCTGGGTGGCTCAGTTGGTTGACCGTCCGACTTCAGCTCAGGTCATGATCTGACCAGTTGTGATCTCACCAGTTTGTGAGTTCCAGCCCCGCGTTGGGGTCCGTACTGACAGCTCAGAGCCTGTTTCAGATTCTGTGTCTCCTCCTGTCTCTGCCCCTCCCATGTTCATGCTCTGTCTCCCAATAATAAATAAAGATTAATTTAAAAAAAAAAAAAGAAAAAGAAAAGAGGGAAAGAAAGAAACCTGAGTTGCTAGAGAGCAAAAATGTCAGGGAATTGGTGGGGCCGGTGTCAAATACAAAATCTCAGGCCCCATTAACCAGGTTAGTAATCGGTTATGTTAAGTTTAATGTTTGGGGAGAATGAGATTTTAAAACAGTACTTACCTTGTGGAATTCAAGTTATTTTGTAGCTAAATATGAATAGAAAAATCAAACTAAAATTTCAAAGTTTACTTTCGAAACTTTATTTTCTTTTAATACATGAGTCTACACATTCAGTTTTTTAAGTGACAAATGAGAAAGTGAAAATTAAAGTCCTACACCCTCAATCCTTGTCTCATGTCCCAAAGACAATCACTATCACTGTATGTGTCCTGCATACATATATGTTACAAGAGGAAGCCCACCACGTATGGAATTCTACAAGCTGATTTTGATTAGCTAATAATACTTATGTTCCTCATCACTACATGTTAATCAACTTTATTTTTGTGTGTTTACCTACACATATTCACATGTTCATGTTGAAAATTTAGGTCTTCCCCATTTTTTCCACATTATAAGCAGCACTGAGCTCATGGTTTTGTACATTATGCAGGTATGTCTATAAAATTATTTCCTGGAAACGCAAATATTCATGGCTAAAATATTTGTGTTTCTGTATCTGATAGATGTTAAGAAATTGTTTTTCAAATGTTTACACCAATCACATTCTGGCATCTCTCCCAGAAAGCCTGTTTCCTCATCATCTCTTGAGCCTGGCTTGTCCCCATTGCCTGCTCTAAAATACCTGCCAGGAGGACCCAAGAAAAACAGAGTCTCATTGTCTTAGTTTACAAATTGAATTGTAAGAGAAGTAGAAGCCACTTTCACATGCTTGAGGGCTATTTATATTTTCTTTTCAGAAAACAGCTTCCACCTGACCTTTGCCCACATCTCCTACTGTTTTATGCTGGAATGCACATAACTCGTTTGAAAATTCCTGTTATTTATTAAGGAAATTTGTGGGCCCATTTCTGGGTTCTCTATTCTGTTCAATTGATCTGATTGTCTGGTTTTGTACCAGTATCATATTGTCTGAATGATTACAGCTTTGTAATACAGCTTGAAGTCCAGAATTGTGATGCCTCCACCTTTGGTTTTCTTTCCCAGGTTTGCTTTGGCTATTAGGGGTCTTTTGTGGTCCCATGCAAAGTTTAGGATTGTTTGTTCTAGCTCTGTGAAAAATGTAGGTGTTATTTTGATAGGGAAAGCATTGAATGTGTAGATTGCTTTGGGTAGTATCGGTATTTTAGCAGTATTTGTTCTCCCAATCCATAAGAATGGACTGTTTTTCCATTTCTTTGTGTCCGTTTCAATGTCTTTAATAATCTTTTCAGAGTTTTCAGAGTATATATCTTTTACCTCTTTGGTTAGGTTTATTACTAGGGATTTTAAGGTGTTTGGTGTAATTTTAAATTAGGTCAATTCCTTTATTTCTCTTTCTACTGCTTATAGAAATTGAGTGGATTTCTCTATGCTGATTTTACATCCTGTGACATTGCTGTACTCATCTATCCATTCTAGCAGGTTTTTGGTGGAGGCTTTCAGGTTTTTTAGGTGGAGTAACATGATCTCCAAAGAGTGAAAGTTTCACTTCTTCCTGCTGACTTGGATGTCTTTTATTTCTTTTTGCTCTCTGATTGCTGAGGCTAGGATTTCCTCTACTGTATTGAATAACAGTGGTGAGACTGAACATCTTTGTCGTGTTCCTGACCTGAAGGGGAAAGCTCTCACTTTTTCCACATTGAGGATGATGTTAGCTGTGGTTCTTTCATATATGGCCTTTATGATATTGAAGTATGATCCTTACAGCCCTACTTTCTTGAGGGTTTTTATCAAGAAAAGATACTGTATTTTGTCAAATCGTTTTTCTGCATTTATTGAGATGATCATGTGGTTCTTATCCCTTATTTTATTAATCTGATGTATCACATTGTTTGATTTGCAGATATTGGAAAAGCCCACATCCCATGAATAAATCCCACTCGATCCTGCTGAATAATTTTTTAATGTATTGTTGGATCCAGTTGGCTAGTATCTTGAGAATTTTTGCATCCATGTTCATCAGGGAAATTACACTGTAGTTCTTTTTAGTGGGGTCTTTATCTGGTTTTGGAATCAAAGTAATGCTGGCCTCATAGAATGAGTTTGGAATATTTCCATATATTTCTGTTTTATGCAACAAATTCAGAAAAAAATAGGTTTAACTCTTCTTTATTTTTGTAAATATGAAATTTATTGTCAAATTGGTTTCCATACACCACCCAGTACTCATTTCAACAGGTGCCCTCCACAATACCCATCACCCACCCTCCCCTCCCTCCCACCCCCCCCCCCATCAACCCTCAGTTTGTTCTCAGTTTTTAAGAGTCTCTTATGGTTTGGCTCCCTCCCTCTCTAACCTTTTTTTTTTCCTTCCCCTTCCCCGTGGCCTTCTGTTAAGTTTCTCAGATTCCACATAAGACTGAAAACATATGGTATCTGTCTTTCTCTCTACGACTTATTTCACTTAGCATTACACTTTTCACTTCCATCTACGTTGCTACAAAAGACCGTATTTCATTTTTTCTCATTGCCATGTAGTATTCCATTGTGTATATAAACCACAATTTCTTTATCCATTCATCAATTGATGGAAATTTAGGAACTTTTCATAATTTGGCTATTATTGAAAATGCTGCTATAAACATTGGGGTACAAGTGCCCCTACGTATCAGCACTACTGTATCCCTTAGGTAAATTCCTAGCAGTGCTATTGCTGGGTCATAGGGTAGAGCTATTTTTAATTTTTTGAGGAATCTCCACACTGTTTTCCAGAGTGGCTGCACCAGTTTGCATTCCCACCAACAGTGCAAGAGTGGTCCCGTTCACCACATCTCACCAGCATCTGTAGTCTCCTGATTTGTTCATTTTAGCCACTCTGACTGGAGTGAGGTGATATCTGAGTGTCGTTTTGATTTGTATTTCCTCATCAGGAACGACAATGAGCATATTTTCATGTGCCTATTGGCCATCTGGATGTCTTCTTTAGAGAAGTGTCCATTCATGTTTTCTGCCCATTTCTTCACTGGATTATTTGTTTTTTGGGTGTGGAGTTTGGTGAGCTCTTTATAGATTTTGGATACTAGTCCTTTGTCTGACATGTCATTTACAAATATCTTTTCCCATTCCATGGGTTGCCTTTTAGTTTTGTTGGTTGTTTCCTTTGCAGTGCAGAAGTTTTTATTTTCATGAGGTCCCAATAGTTCATTTTTGCTTTTAAATCCCTTGACTTTGGGGATGTGTCAAGTAAGAAATTGCTGCAGCTGAGGTTAGAGAGGTATTTCCTGATTTCTCCTTTAGAGTTTTGATGGTTTCCTGTCTCACATTCAGGTCCTTTATCCATTTTGAGTTTATTTTTGTGAATGGTGTAAGAAAGTGGTCTAGTTTCATCCTTCAGCATGTTGCTGTGCAGTTCTCCCAGCACCATTTGTTGAAGAGACTGTTTTTTCCACTGGATATTCTTTCCTGATTTGTCAAAGATTAGTTGGCCATACTTTTGTGGGTCTAGTTCTGGGGTTTCTATTCTATTCCATTGGTCTATGTGTCTGTTTTTGTGCCAATACCATGCTGTCTTGATGATGACAGCTTTGTAGTAGAGGCTAACGTCTGGGATTGTGATGTCTTCTTCTTCAAAATTACTTTAGCTATTCGGGGTCTTTTGTGGTTCCATATGAATTTTAGGATTGCTTGTTCTAGCATTGAGGAGAATGCTGGTGCAATTTTGATTGGGATTGCAATGAATGTGTCGATAGCTTTGGGTAGTATTGACATTTTGACAATATTTATTCTTCCAATCCATGAGCACAGAATGTTTTTCCATTTCTTTATGTCTTCTTCAATTTCCTTCATAAGCTTTCTATAGTTTTCAGCATACAGATATTTTACATCTTTGGTTAGGTTTATTCCTAGGTATTTTATGCTTCTTGGTGCAGTTGTGAATGGGATCAGTTTCTTTATTTGTCTTTCTGTTGTTTAATTATTAATGTATAAGAATGCAACTGATTTCTGTACATTGATCTTTTATCCTCCAACTTTGCTGAATTCATATATCAGTTCTAGCAGACTTTTGATGGAGTCTATTGGGTTTTCCATGTATAATATCAAGCCATCTGCAAAAAGTGAAAGCTTTACTTCATCTTTGCCAATTTGGATGCCTTTGATTTCCTTTTGTTGTCTGATTGCTGATGCTAGTACTTCCAACACTATATTAAACAACAGCGGTGAGAGTGGACATCCCTGTCATTTTCCTCATCTCAGGGGGAAAGCTCTCAGTTTTTCCCCATTGAAGATGATATTAGCTGTGGGCTTTTCATAAATGGCTTTTATGATGTTTCAGTATGTTCCTTCCCTCCTGACTTTCTCGAGGGTTTTTATTCAGAAATGATGCTGAATTTTGTCAAATGTTTTTTCTGCATTGATAGACAGGATTATATGGTTCTTATCTTTTCTTCTATTGATGTGATGTATCACACTGATTGATTTGCGAATGTTGAACCAGCCCTGCAGCCCAGGAATGAATGCTACTTGATCATGGTGAATAATTCTTTTTATATGCTGTTGAATTCGATTGGCTAGTATCTTATTGAGAATTTTTGCATCCATATTCATCGGGGATATTGGCCTGTAGTTCTCTTTTATTTCTTGGTCTCTGTCTGGTTTGATAATCAAAGTAATGCTGGATTCATAGGATGAGTCTGCAAGTTTTCCTTCACTTTCTATTTTTGGAACAGCTTGAGAAGGATAGGTATTATCCCTGCTTTAAATATCTGATAGGATTCACCAGGGAAGCCATCTGTTACTGGACTCTTATTTGTTGGGAGATTTTTGATAACTGATTCAATTTCTTTGCTGGTTATGGGTCTGTTCAAATTTTCTATTATTTCCTGTTTCAGTTTTGGAAGTGTGTGGGTGTTTAGGACTTTGTCCATTTCTTCCAGGTTGTCCAGTTTCTTGGCATATAATTTTTCATAGTATTCCCTGATAATTGCTTGTATTTCTGAGGGATTGGTTGTAATAATTCCATTTTCATTCATGATTTTATCTATTTGGGTCCTCTCCCTTTTCTTTTTGAGAAGCCTGGCTAGAGGTTTATCAATTTTGTTTATTTTTTTTTCAAAAAACCAATCTTGGTTTCATTGATCTGCTCTACAGTTTTTTTTTTTTTTAGATTCTATATTGTTTATTTCTGCTCTGATCTTTATTATTTCTCTCCTTCTGCTGGGTTTGGGGTATCTTTGCTTTTCTGCTTCTATTTCCTTTAGGTGTGCTGTTAGATTTTGTATTTGGGATTTTTCTTGTTTCTGGAGATAGGCTTGGATTGCAATGTATTTTCCTCTCAGGACTGCCTTCGCTGCATCCCAAAGCGTTTGGATTGTTGTAGTTTCATTTTCATTTGTTTCCATGTATTTTTAAATTTCTTCTCTAATTGCCTGGTTGACCCATTCACTCTTTAGTAGGGTGTTCTTTAACCTCCATGCTTCTGTAGGTTTTCCAGACTTTTTTCTGTTGTTGATTTCAAGCTTCATAGCATTGTGGTCTGAAAGTATGCATAGTATGATCTCAATTCTTGTATACTTATGAAGGGGTGTTTTGTGACCCAGTATGTGATCTATCTTGGAGAATGTTCCATGTGCATTCGAGAATTAAGTATACTCTGTTGCTTTGGGATGCAGAGTTCTAAATATATCTGTCAACTCCATCTGGTCCAATGTATCATTCAGGGCCCTTGTTTCTTTATTGATCCTGTGTCTAGATGATCTATCCATGGTTGTAAGTGGAGTATTAAAGTCCCCTGTAATTACCATATTCGTATCAATAAGTTTGCTTATGTTTGTGATTAATTGTTTTATATAGTTGGGGGCTCCCATATTCAGCACATAGACATTTATAATTGTTAGCTCTTCCTGATGGATAGACCCTGTAATTATTATGAATGCCCTTCTTCCTCTCTTGTTACAGCCTTTGATTTAAAGTCTAGTTTGTCAGAAACAAGGAAGGCTACTCCAGCTTTCTTCTGACTTCCAGTAGCATGATAGATAGTTCTCCATCCCCTCACTTTTAATCTGAAGGTGTCGTCAGGCCTAAAATGAGTCTCTTGTAGACAGCAAATAGATGGGTCATGTTTTTTTAATCCATTCTTATGCCCTATGTCTTTTTGTTGGAGCATTTAGTCCATGTACTTTCAATGTTATTCTCGAAATATATGGGTTTAGAGTCATTGTCATGTCCGTAGGTTTCATGATTGTAGTGATGTCTCTGGTACATTGTGATCCTTGCAACATTTCCCTCACAGAATCCCCCTTAGGATCTCTTGTAAGCATGGTTTAGTGGTGATGAATTCCTTCAGTTTTTGTTTGTTTGGGAAGACCTTTATCTCTCCTTCTATTCTGAATGACAGACTTGCTGGATAAAGAATTCTCGGATGCATATTTTTCTGTTCATCACATTGAAGATTTACTGCCATTCCTTTCTGGCCTGCCAAGTTTCAGTAGATAGACCCATCATTAGTCTTATCTGTCTCCCTTTAAATGTTAGAGCATGTTTATCCCTAGCTGCTTTCAGAGTTTTCTCTTTATGCTTGTATTTTGCCAGTTTCACTATAATAGGTCACGCAGAAGATCGATTCAAGTTAGGTCTAAAGGGAGTTCTCTGTGCCTCTTGGATTTCAATGCCTGTTTCCTTCCCCACATCAGGGAAGTTCTCAGCTATGATTTGTTCAGGTCCACCTTCAGCCCCTTTCTCTCTCTCTTCCTCTTCTGGAATCCGTATTATACGGAAATTCTGCTTGATTGCATCACTTAGTTCTCTAATTTTCCCCTCATACTCCTGGATTCTTTTTATCTCTCTTTTTCTCAGCTTCCTCTTTTTCCATAATTTTGTCTTCTAATTCACCTATTCTCTCCTCTGCCTCTTCAATCCATGCTATGGCTGCCTCCATTTTATTTTGCACCTCATTTATGCCATTTTTTTAGATCCTCATGACTGTTTCTTAATCCCTTGATCTCTGTAGTAATAGATTCTCTGCTGTCCTCTGTACTTTTTTCAAGGCCAATGATTAATTTTATGACTATTATTCTAAATTCATGGTCTGTTATATTGCTTAAATTGTTTTTGATCAATTCATTAGCTGTCGCTACTTCCTGGAGATTCTTTTGAGGAGAATTCTTCCATTTCGTCATTTTTGATAGTTCCTGGAGGGGGGCAGAACTGCGGGGCACTTCCCCTGTGCTCTCTGGAGTTGTGCTCAACTTGTGTTGGTGGGCGGGGCCACAGTCAGTCCCGATGTCTGCCCCCAGCCCACTGCTGGGGCCACAGTCAGACTGGTGTGTACCTTATCTTCCCCTCTCCCAGGGGCAGGACTCACTGTGGAGTGGTGTGGCCCCTGTTTGGGCTGCTTGTGCACTGCCAGGCTTGTGGTGCTGCTTTGATGGGATCTGGCGTATAAGCTGGGGTGGATCAGCAAGGTGCACAGAGGTGGGAGGGGCAGGCTTAGCTAGCTTTGCCTTCAGTGGTCCCCTGTGGGAAGGGCCCTGCAGCACCAGAAGGAAGGCTGACCCGTCAGAGGGATGGATCCAAGGAAGCACAGCATTGGGTGTTTGCACAGTGCAAGCAAGTTTGGTGATGGGAACTGGTTCTCTTTGGGATTTTGGCTGGGGGATGGGAGAGGGAGGTGGTGCTGGCCAGAGCCATTGTTCCCCGCTGAGCTGAGCTCTGTCTTCCGGGGCTCAACAACTCTCCCTCCCATTGTTCTCTCCCCCTTCTGCTTTCTGAGCAGAGCTGCTGACTTTTAACATTCCAGATGTTAAGTCCCGCTGGCTGTCAGAACTCATGCAGTCCAGCCCCTCTGCTTTTGCAAGCCAGACTTCAGGGGCTCTGCCTTGCCCAGTGGGCTGCCCCTCTACCACCCGGCTCCCTCCTGCCAGTCCGTGTAGTGCGCACCGCATCTTTTCCCTTCCTACCCTCTTCTGTGGGCCTCTTGTCTACGCTTGGTTCCGGAGAGTCCATTCTGCTAGTCTTCTGGCGGTTTTCTGGGTTATTTAGGCAGATGTGGGTGGAACCTAAGTGATCAGCAGGACACGGTGAGCCAAGCATCTTCCTATGCCACCATCTTCCATACCCTCCAGTTTAACTCTTCTTTAAATGTCTGGTAGAATTCCCCTGGGGAGCCATTTGACTGAAGACTCTTTTTTGTTGGGAGATTTTTGATACTGATTCAATTTCTTTGCTGCTTATTGGTCTGTTCAAATTTTCTATTTCTTCCTGTTTCAGCTTTGTTTCTGGAATTTGTCCATTTCTTCCAGATTTCCCAATTTGTGGCTTACAATCGCTCTTAATATTCTCTTCTTGTATTTGTGTGGTGTTGGTTGTGATATCTTCTCTTTCATTCATGATTTTATTTATTTTGGTCCATTCTTTTTTCTTTTTTTTTCCTATTTATTTATTTTTTTTTTATTTTTAAATTTACATCCAAATTAGTGTATAGTGCAACAATGATTTCAGGAGTAGACTCCTTAATGTCCCTTACCCATTTAGCCCATCCCCCCTCTCACAGCCCCTCCAGTAACCTTCTGTTTGTTCTCCATATTTATGAGTCTCTTCCGTTTTGTCCCCCTCCCTGTTTTTATATCATTTTTGTTTCCCTTCCCTTATATTCATCTGTTTTGTTTTTGATCGACCTGCCTAGGGGGTTATCAAATCTGTTAATTCTTTCCATATCCAACCTCTCGTTTCTTTGATCTGGTCTACTGTTTTGTTTTGTTTTTGTTTTTTAATTTGATAGTGTTGATTTCTGCTCTAATCTTTATTATTTCCCTTCTTCTGCAGTTCTTGGGATTAATGTGCTTTCCTTTTTCCAGCACCTATAGGTATAAGTTTAGGTTGTGTATTTGAGGCCTTTCTTCCTTATTTAGAAATACCTGGATTGCTATATACTTCCCTCTTATGACTGTCTTTGCTGCATCCCAGACGTTTTGGGCTGTCGTGTTTTCATTTTCATTGACTTCCATGTACTTTTTAATTTTCTGTTTAACTTCTTGGTTAACTCATTCATTCTTTAGTAGTATGCTCTTTAATCTCCAAGTATTCATGGTCTTTCCAAATTTTTTTCCTGTGTTATTTTTTTTTCAAGTTTCAGAGCATTTTGTTGTGAAAGTCTGCATTGTATGATCTTGATCTTTTTGTATTTGTTAAGGGCTAATTTGTGTCCCAGTATGTGATCTATCCTGGAGAATATTCCACGTGCACTCCACAAGAATGTGTATTGTTCAGCTTTAGGATGAAATGGTCTGACTATATCTGTTAAGTCCATCTGGTCCTGTGTGTCATTCAAAGTCATTGTTTCCTTGTTGATGTTTTGCTTACATGATGTGTCCTTTGCTGTAAGTGGTATGTTGAACCCCCCCTACTATTATGGTATTAGTATCAATGGGTTTGTTTATTTTTGTGATTAATTGATCTATATATTTGGGGTGTCAAGTTGGGGCCATAAATAATTACAATTGTTAAATCTTCTTTATGTTAGATCTTCATTATAATTTAATGCCTCTTCATCTCTTGTTACAATCTAATTTTAAAATCAACTTGTCTGATATAAGTATGGCTACCTCAGCTTCTTTTGGTGACCATTAGCATGATAGATAGTTCTCCATCCCCTTACTTTCAATCTGCAGGTGTCTTTAGGTTTAAACTGGGTCTCTTGTAAGCAGTGTATACATAGGTCTTTTTTTTTCTGATCGATTCTGATACCTTATGGCTTTTGATAGAAGCATTTAGCCCACTGACATTTGGAGTGAGTACTGAAAGATATGAACTTAGTGTCATTGTGTTGCTTGTAGAGTTGGTGTTTCTGGTGATGTTCTCTGGTCCTTCCTAGTCTGTTGATTTTGGTCTTCTGTTTTGTTTTGTCTTTTCTCTGCTCAGATAGTCCTCCTTAAAATTTCTTGAAGGGCTGGTTTAGTGGTCATGAACTCCTTTAGTTTTTATTTTTCTGGGAACATCTTTATATCTCCTTCTATTTTAAATGAGAACCTTGCTGGAAAAAGAATTCTTGTCTGCATATTTTTCTGATTCAGCCTGCTGAATATATACTGCCACTACTTTCTGCCTGTCAAGTTTCTGTGGCTAGGTCTGCAGTGAACCTAATCTGTCTTCCTGTATAAGTTAATGCCTTTTTTTTTACATTTCTACTTTCGTAATTCTTTCTTTGTCTGTATTCTTTGTGAATTTGATTTCAATATGCCTTGGTGAGGATTGTTTTTTGTTAAATCTAATAGGAGTTTTCTGTGCTTCCTGGACTTTGATGTCTGTGACCTTACCCAGTCTAAGGAACTTGTCCACTATAGCTTGCTTACATAACCCTTCTGCCCCTTTTTTCTCGCTCTTCACCTATGATTCAGATGTTATTCCTTTTAAATAAGTCACTGAGTTCTCTAAGCCTTGTATTTTGTCCTTTTGCCTTTGTTTCCCTCTTTTTTTCCTGCTTCATTTATTCTCCATAATTTTATCTTCTATATCACTGACTCACTGCTCTGCTTCATCCTTCCTTGATGTCGTGACATCCATTTCAGACTGCATATCAGTTATAGCCTTTTTTATTTTGGACTGACTAGATTTTATTTATCTCTTCAGAAAAAGGATTCTGTGGTGTTCCCCATGCGTTTTTCAACCCCAGGCAGTGTTCTTATCATCATGGTTATAAGTACTACTTCAGACATCTTGCTGATATCTGTGTTTATTAAGCCTTTGTCTGTCATTTCTTCCTGTTTTTTTTTTTTTTTTTTGAGGAGGTGTAAATTTCTTTGTTTTGTCATTTTGGAGGTAGAAAAAAATTAATAAAATAAAGAAAATAAAAACAAAAAAAAATAAAGGAAGGTAGATCATAGGTGTGTTTTGGTCTGCTTGCTGGAACAACATTCATAGAAAAGAGAAAAGAGGGAAGGAAAAGAAAGGGGGAAAAGGTAAGAAAAAAATTTTTTAAATAAAAAAATTGTATATAATAAAATAGAATATCATAAAATAAAGAAAATGAAATAAAATAAAAAAAATTTAAATACAAAATAAGTAAAAAAATAAAAATAAAATTTTCTCTGTGTCCAAGAGGAAGAAAGAAAAAAAAACAATTTAAGCAAAACATATGGCAATAAAATGAATAAATGAAACAGCAAGCAGAATAAAATCTGAATGAAGTTACATGCTTTCCCCTAAAACTGAAGCAGGTGCAGTGACTTGCGCTCGTTTTATAAGGGATGTGCAATTTGGGCAGGGCTTGGTACAGCTCATTCTCCACCAGGTGGCGCTGACTGGCTTAATAGGGTGACTTACTGGGGTGAATCAGTGTGGCACTACTGTGCAGAGGGAAATGACTTCACCCAGCTCCCTAGTCTCTGGTACAGGAACTTTGTGCTCTCACCAACCCATGATCAAGCACCCTTCCTTCCGTTGTCTCAGTCCTCTGTCCACTCCCCACCTCTACCCTATGCCCAATTCATCTGCCAGTTTTATCTCAGATGGGGCTGTGTTTTAAAACCCCACACTTCAGAAACCCCTGCAGCTTGGACCCATGCCTGCTTTCTAGGGGAGGGTCTCACTGGTCTCAGGTGTTGGCCTGCCCCAGAAAACATTTATGAGATGGTGCAGCAGCCAAAGTTCAGGGATTATGGAAAATCACAACACATAGCCAGTGCCAGGTTTCACTGGACTCTGGCAACTTTGTCCCAATAATAGCAATCGTGGCTGCTCCCCAGGGTCCGCTGGGACCTTTGCCTGTGGGGAGGCCATATGGCCTCTACCAAATGCACTCCAAGCAGGGGAAAAACTTCTCCCCTCAGACCCTGCTTCCTGTTCACCCTGCTTCCTCCCGAGAACACCACCTGGCACTGAGCTCCAAAACTCCAGACTCTATGCTCCACTATTTATGGAATCCTGGTGGTTGTGAAATCTTCTCCTTTCTCCCTATGAATGATATGGGGGAACAGATTGCTTGTTCAGTCCCCTATGAATGTTTTCACTCATTCTCTCCAGCTACTTTCGGGGGGGGGGTGATTTTCTTGCATGATCCTGATGAGCCACACTCTCACCCTTTCTCATTCTTTGTCCTCTCTTCATAAGAACAGCTCCCCAGACTCTGCAGCTTTCTCTATCCCAATTCACTCATCTTCACCATGTGCCTGCTGAGTTCTGTGTCTTGAATTATGCAGATTGTGTGTTAATACTCAGATAAATTTCCTAGAGGTTCAAAAATGTTTAGGTGCTGATCTAGCTGCCTTTCAGGGACAAGAAAAGTCTCCATGCTGCTTTGCCATCTTAACTCCTCCCTTTAGGAGACCTTTTTTTTTATTTTTTCATGTTTATTAATTTTTTTAGAGGGAGACACACACAGAACTCAAGTGGGGTAGGGGCAGAGAGAGAGAGGGAGACACAGAATTTGAAGCAGACTCCAGGCTCTGAACTTTAAGCACAAAGCCTGACATGGGGCTTGAATTCACAGACCATGAGATTATGACTTGAGTCAAAATTGGACATTTACCCAGGTGAGCCACCCAGGCACACCACCCCAGGAAAGTCTTAATGATAGAGAAAAAAACTGGATTTTCAAAGGAAGGTGAATGGGAGATGGGCTACATAGGTGATGGGAACTAAGGAGGGCACTTTTTGGGATGAGCACTGGGTATTCTATATAAGTGATGAAACACTGAATTCTATTCCTGAAACCACCATATTGCATTGCATATTAACTAAAATTTAAATTTAAAACAGATAAAATTATGTTAAATTTAAACAGAAAATTGGTACTTGACCTCATATTTGACAATGTTTTTCTTTTTCAAAACTGCTTGCAGGTGTTAATTTCAGACTGTATTTAACTGTTGCATATTATCCATTATCATATTTTTTGTAGGACTTGCCCCTTAAACTTTCTTTGTTCACTTCTTATTCTGATAACATTTACAAAACAGTCCCTTTTAAATGTAGAAAGTTTGTGATCATTTCTGCTTCAGAAAAAAAAAGTGCCAATGTTAGCTATAAGTTTCAAATGAACTGTCTGAGAGCTAGGGAAAACACTTTAAAATGGTATTGAAGGGGTGCCTGGGTGGCGCAGTCGGTTAAGCGTCCGACTTCAGGCAGGTCACGATCTCGCGGTCCGGGAGTTCGAGCCCCGCGTCAGGCTCTGGGCTGATGGCTCAGAGCCTGGAGCCTGTTTCCGATTCTGTGTCTCCCTCTCTCTCTGCCCCTCCCCCGTTCATGCTCTGTCTCTCTCTGTCCCAAAAATAAATAAACGTTGAAAAAAAATTTTTTTAAATAAAAAAAAACCACAGGGTTTTGTCATTTTTAATGTTTACTCATTTTTTAGGTAGAGAGAGAATGCAAGTGGGGAAGGGGCAGAGAGTGAGGGAGACACAAAATCTGAAGCAGGCTCCAGGCTCTAAACTGTCAGTACAGAGTCCTATGTGGGGTTCTAACGCATGTACCATGAGATCATGACCTAAGCTGAGGTCTGACACTTAACCAACTGAATCACCCAGGTGCCCTCCAACCACAAATTTTAAGAGCCCCTGCACACTGCAGCCATCTCAACTTTCTGGACCTAAACCCTGGGATCACGATGTTAATGAGCTAAAGCCAAGCTCATGTGAGAGGACAAGAAGGAGGGACATGCTACCAGCTGCTTGTTTTGGAGCATGTCCCAGAGTGGCAGCATACACAGCAAGACCCCTCCTAGAACAAAGGAACTGACAGGCACCATTTCCCTCCCTGCCCCTCAGTATAAGCAAAGGGATACTTGTGAAAATGAGCACAGTGCCTCCAGTAGCTGCCTAACATGCTGTCACCAAGGCCCACCCCACCATGTTCTGGAGGAAGTGCCCTTCCCCATTACACTTGCCTCCGTTCTAGCATGATGAACACCCTTCCCCAGGAGACCAGCCCAAACCCCTACCTACACCATATCTCCCACATTGGGAGTTTTACAAGGAATCAGTTCCAGTAGTAGAGACAATAGGTCTCATTTCACAAGCAGATCAGAATATATCTAGTTAAAACCTGCCACATCCATGACAGGGACCATACACGGACCACAACAGGCAAAGAGAACCTATATAGACAAATGGCCTGAAATATTAATTAGCCAACACAACAAAAGGGTGCACACAGGACACATTAAAGATACTCCCTGCAGTGCCAGGCCCTGGGGAACAAGGTAAGGCTCGGCAGACAACTGGCCTGAAGGATAAAGGAGCCAAAACACAACAATAGAGTGTACCCAGAACATGTGAGAAACAAGTTCTGAAGCAACAGGTCCTAGACACTACATGATATCTTCATGATGTCATTATCAGGAGCAGGAAACATAACTAGGTGTTCTAACACAGAAGACAGAGACCTAGACAAAATAGCAAAACAGAGGAATTCATACCAAGTGAAAGAACAAGATAAAGTCACAAGCACAGAGAGCTAGCAAAACAAGTAGAGGTAAAATGCCTGATGGAGAATTTAAAGCAACAATCATATGGATACTCACTGGACTTTCTCAGACAAACAAAAACTAAAGGAGACAATGACCACTAAACAACCCCTGCAGTAAATATTAAAGGGGATTATTTGCATGGGAAAGAAACACAAAATAATACAAAAGCTAGAAAGGAACAGAGAAAATCCTTGGAAACAGTGGCTTAACAAGTAATACAATGGAAGTAAATTCATATCTATCAATAAACACTCTGAATGTAAATGAATTAAATGTTCCAATCAAAAGACATAAGGTGTCAGAATGTATAAAAAAAAGACCCATCTTTATGATGCCTATAAAAGACTCATTCTTGACCAAAATACACATGCATATTGAAAGTTTGGGGATGGAGAAATATTTATCATGCTAATGGATGACAAAAGAAAGTTGGGGCATGCATATTTACATCAGACAAATTATATTCTAAACCAAGACTCTAACAAGAAATGAAGAAGAGCACTATATTATAATAAAGGGGACTATATAACATGAAATTCTAAAAATCGTAAATGTTTAGGCCCTCAACATGGAAGTACCCAACTGCATAAAACAATTAATAACCACAATAAAGGAACTCATTGATAATCATACAATAATAGTAAGGGACTTTAACAATCCACTTACTGGAATGGGCAGATCATCTAAGCAGAAAATTGACAAAGAAACAATGGTTTTGAATGACCCACTGGATCATATGGACTTAGCAGATACATTCAGAACATTTCATCCTAAAGCAACTTTGAAAAATAAAAGCAAAGAGGAAGCAAAACAACTCCAGATTTGAAGTTGTATCTCAAAGTTGTAATGATCAAAACAGTATGGCCCTGGAACAAAAACAAATACATAGATCAATAAAGCAAAATAGAAAACACAGAAATGAGCCCACAGTGACATGGACAATTAATGTTTGACAAGGGAGAAAGACTATCCAATGGAGAAAAGACAGTCTTCAACAAATGTTGTTGGGAAAACTGGACATTGACATCCAGAAGAATGGACTGAACCATTTTCTCATACGATATACAATAATAAATTCAAAATGGAAGAAAAACTTAACTGTGAGACAGGAAATAATAAAAATCCTAGCAGAGAACACAGGCAGTAACCTCCTTGATGCTGGCCATACCAGCTTCTTACTAGATATGTTTCCTGGGGCAAGGGAAACAAAGGTAAAAATAAACTACTGGGACATTATCAAAATGGCTTCTGCACAGTGAAGTAACAAACAAAAAAACTAAAAGGCAACCTTGGAATGGGAAAAGGCATTTCCAAATGATATATTGGATAAAGGGTTAGAATCCAAAATATATAAAAAACTTATAAAACTCAACACTCAAAAACTGAGTAATGCAACTAAAAAATGGGCAGAAGACATGAATAGAGATTTTTCAATAGAAGATATATAGATGGCCAACAGACACATGAAAAGACATTCAATTTCCCACACCATCAAGGAAATACAAATTAAACCTACAATTTGGTATCTCCTCATACCTGTCAGCGAAAATAAACAAAAGAATCAATAGGTATTGGTAAGGATGCAGAGAAAGGGAAACCTCTTACACTGTTGGTTGGATTGCAAACTGGTGCAGCAATTCTGGAAAACAGTTTTGAAATTCCTCAAAAAGTTAAAAATAGAACTATGCTATGATCTAGCAATTTCACTACTATGTATTTACTCTAAGAATACAAAAACACTAATTCAAATGGATATATGTTTGCAGCAGCAGCACAAATGTCCATCAACTGATCAATGGTACAGGTAATGCAGATGTGGTGTAAACATACAATGTAATAGTATGTAACATTAAATAGAATAAAACCTTGTCATCTGAAACAATGTGGATGGAGCTAGAAAGTATTAAGTTAAGCTAAATAATTCATAGAAAGACAAATAGTAAATGATTTCACTCATATGTGGAATTTAAGAAACAAATCAAATGAGCATATAGGAAAAAAAATGAAACAGAGAAGCAAACCAGGAAACAGACTCTTACATATAGAGAACACAATTATGGTTACCAGAGAAGAGGTGGGTGGGAGAATAGGTTAAACAGGTGATGGGGATTAAGGAGGGCACTTGTTGTGATGAACACCAAGTGTTAGATGCAAGTGATGAATCACTAAATTCTACACCTGAAACTAATATTACACTGTAGGTTAACTAACTGGAATTTAAAAAGCACTTTAAAAATAGCTGTGAAATTTTTTTAAAAGCTTATAATTCAGAGAATAATTTTTTATGTGATTAAAGGTAAATTGTTATCAGCATAAAATAAACTACTTGTGTGTGTGTGGGGGGGTGTATACACATGCATACCCCATGGTCACGAAGAAAAATTTATGGTAGATATATGAAGCAAAGAGAACAAAATCAAAGAACACCACTACAGAAAATCATCAATTAACAGAAGTCTGTAAGAAAGAACAAAAAGGAAATAGAACTACAAGACATCAGAAGACAATTAATAATATAAGACAACAGTAAGCCCATACCTGTCCATAATTACAAATGTGTTGCTTCAAATGCAGTTACAAGGGAAAAGTTTGTAGTAATAAATACCTTATAAAAATAGAAAGATGTCAAATAAAAAACCTCACTTTATACCTCAAGAAACTAGACAAAGAAGAAAAATTTGAAGCTCAAATTTAGGAAAAGGAAGGAACAAGTAAAGATAACAGAAATCAATGAAATAAAGATTTAAAAAATCAAATAGAAAATACCAATTAAAGTATGAGCTGTTTTTTTAAAACCAAACAAATTGACAAATCTTTAGCTAGATTAACTAAGAGGACAGATGATTGCAATAAATAGAATAAGAAATGAAAGATGAGACATTATAACTGACATGACAGAAATACAAGGGATGAGAGGCTGCTATGAACCATTATATGCTAACAGCTTGGACAACGTAGAAGAAATGGACAAATACCTAGAAACATGCAATCCACCAACACTGAAGGATTAAAAAATGGAAAATCTAAACAGATCAATGGGTAAGAAAATTGAATACATAATCAAAAATTCCTCCCAACATAGAAAAGTGCAGGGCAAGATGGTTTCATGGAACACACTACCATTTTGAGCTGAATGAATGCCAATCCTTCTCAAACTCTTCTGAAAAAATTGAAGAGGAGGAAACAAAGACTCATTTAGGAGGCCAGCATTACCCTGATACCAAAATCAGATAAAGACAACACAAGAAAATTACCAATTATCAATATTCAATATCTTGAATGAAAAAATGTGAAATATGTTTGGTAAAATATCTTTGATGAGTATAGGAGGAATTAAGATGGCAGAGGAGTAGGGGGATCCTGAGCTTGTCTTATCCCTGGAACACAGCTACATAGTTATCAAATCATTCTGAACACCCAAGAAATAAATCAGAGGTTTGAGAGAATAAAAACTCCAAGTCTATAAGATTAAAAGTGACGAACTTTTGGAAGGTCAGAGGTACAGAGAGTTGATTGGGGGAGATATAACTGTGGCTATGGTTGCAGGGAAGGAGCCTGCTCAGGGAGGGTACTACAAAATGTTATAAGCAGCAAGGGAAAATCCCAACTTTTAGAAGTCCCCTGAAGTGGGGGATATACTTGGCTTAAAGTTCTCACATGGAAAGTAGGGTGGAGGCCCTAGGGTGACAGTGTCATCTGAAAATCCCCTGGGTCGCAAGAAAAGTGGGTGGCACCAATGGGATCACTGTTCCCAGGCATAGGATCAGGCATTCCACCTGCAGGAATCAAGCTGGCATGTCAGCTTTCTCTCTGCTTTGCCATAAACTCTGAACCACTGTGCAGTCATGTGATTGCTTTCTTGGCACAGGTGTGCAAACAGTAAAAGGGCAGTGAGATCCTTCCCCAAAGGAACAGCCTGGGTATGTGCCACGGAGTCCCTAAAATTTGGAGACTTGAAACTCAGTTGTGCACCTAAGATAAAAGAGGTCAAACACAGGCAAAATACATACAGGCTTCTGACAGAAACTTGGGACATAAGAAGGGTGAATGATTACTCTACTGGGAGAATTCCCTGAAGGTGGGGAGGAGGGCCTAGAGAGCATGAGGCCACCTTATCCATCCTGCCCCCCTACATCAGTGGCACCTCAAGCGGCAAAACATTGCCACCTAGTGGAACTCAGAGTCACGTACACCAAGACATTTACCCCTGCTCCCTGGAGGAGCAAATCCACTACAGCAAATCTACCTGAGAATCAGCACAACAGCCCTGTCCCCCAGAATACCAGCACAAACAACTTGCCCGCACCAAGTCAAATGATCATTGAGTGCTGCAAAGCTTCAGCTCCAGGAGAAACAGGATCTAGCTTACGTTTTACTTTTATTATTTATTATTTTTTTATTTTCTTATTTTTTCAATTCCTTTCTTTTATTTTTTAATTTTGACTTTTTATATTTTGTTTTTATTTTTGATTATTTTTATTTTATTTTATTTATTCTGTCTTATTCTGTTCTATTCTATTTTATATTATTTATTTTTTTTTTTAATTTTTTTTTCCAACGTTTATTTATTTTTGCGACAGAGAGAGACAGAGCATGAACGGGGGAGGGGCAGAGAGAGAGGGAGACACAGAATCGGAAACAGGCTCCAGGCTCTGAGCCATCAGCCCAGAGCCTGACGCGGGGCTCGAACTCACGGAGCGCGAGATCGTGACCTGGCTGAAGTCGGACGCTTAACCGACTGCGCCACCCAGGCGCCCCATATTTTTTAATACAGATTCTTTTAACACGCAAACCAAAACACACCCAAAATCTACTTTGGGGGTATTTTTTTTGGTTGTTTTCATTGTTTTTTGTTTGTTTATTTTTCTTTCTTCTTTTCTTTTCTAGAAAAAAAATGACAATATGGAGAAATTCACCCCAAAAGAAAGAACAGGAGGTAAAACTCATGGCAAGGGATTTATGCAATATGGATTCAAGCAAAATGTCTGAACTACAATCAAAAAAAGTGATTATAAGGACAATAAAAAAAATGGGCTTAAAAAAGCATAGAAGACACTAGAAAATCTCTTACTGCTGAGATAAAAGACCTAAAATCTAGTCAGGATAGAATTAAAACCGCTATAACCGAGGTACAAACCCAAATGGATGCCACAAAAACAAGGATGGACAAAGCAGAGAAGTGATTCGGTGACAGAGAAGATAAAATTATGGAAAATAATGAAGTTGAAAAAAAGAGGGAAAGAATGGTAATGCATCACTAAGGTAGGCTTGGGAAATTCAGTTAATTATTAAAATGGAATAATATTTGTATTATAGGAGTCCCAAAAAATGAAGTGGAAGGGAAAGGGGCAGAAGGTTTATTCAAGCAAATTATAGCTGAAAACTTCCCTGTTCTGGGGAAGGACATAGACATCAAAATTCAGGAAACAGAGAGAACCTCTCATTAAACAACAAAAGCTGACCATCACCAAGGCATAACATACTCAAATTCACAAATACACACACAGAAAGAAAGAATCCCAAAAGGAGCAACAGAAAAAAGTCCTTAACCTACAAGGAAAGACAGATCAGGTTTGCAGAAGATCTATCTACAGAAACTTGGCAAGCCAGAAAAGAGTGGCAAGATATATTCAACATTCCGAATGGGAAAAATATGAAGCCAAGAACACTTTATATTGATTATTTGCAAATCAATCAATATTATATAGCACATTAATAAAAGAAAGGATAAGAACCCTATGATCCTGTCAATAGATGCAGAAAAATCATTTGACAAACTACAGGATCCATTCTTCAGGAAAAAAAATAAATAAAGTAGGGACAGATGGAACATACCACAACGTGATAAAGTCAATATACAAAAGACCCACAGCTAATATCATCCTCAGTGGGGAAAAAATAAGAGCTATCCCCCTAGTGTCAGGAACAAGACAAGGATGACCATTCTCATTATTACTATTTAACATAGTACTGAAAGTCTTACCCTTAGCAATCAGACAACAAAAAGAAAAAAGGCAGCCAAATCAGCAAGGAAAAGTCAAACTATTGTTATTTGCAAAGGAGATGATACTCTGTAGAAAACACAAAAGACACTACCAAAAATTTCTAGAAATCATGAATTCAATGAAGTTGTAGGATATAAAATCAACCTACAGAAATGTGTAGCATTTTTATATACCAATAATGAAACAACAGAAAAAAGAAACCAATGATTCATTCTCATTTGAACTTGCATCAAAAATCAGAAGCTACCTAGGAATAAACCTAACTAAAGAGGTAAAGGTCTATACTCTGAAAACCATAGAACACATATAAAATAAATTCAAAAGGACACAAAGAAAGGACACCCCATGCTCATGGAGTGGAAGAACAAACATTGTTAAAATGTCTATACTACCCAAAACAATCTACACTTTTAATGAAATCCCTATAAAAATACAACCAGCATTTTTAATGGAGCTAAAACAAACAATCCTAAAACTTGTATGGATCCACAAAAGACCCCGAACAGACAAAGAATATTCTGAAAAAAAAAAAAAAAACTAGAAGCACCATGATTTCAGATTTCAAGCTATATTACAAAGATTTAGTTATCAAAACAGTATGATACTTACACAAATACAGACACATAGATCAATAGAACAGAATACAAAAGCCAGAAATGGACCCACAATTATATGGTCAACTAATCTTCAACAAATCAGGAAAGAATACTCAATGGAAAAAAAGAGTCTCTTCAACAAATAATGTTGGGAAAACTGAACATCAATATGAAAAATAATGAAAATGGGCCACTTGGTTACATCATGCACAAAAATAAATTTCAAATGGATGAAGGACCTAAACGTTACAGGAAACCATCAAAATCCTAGAAAAGAACACACGCAGCAACCTCTTTGACCTTAGCCTCACTAACTTCTTACTAGACATGTCTCCAGAAGCAAGGGAAACAAAAGCAACAATGAACTATTGGGATCTGATCAAAATAAAAAGCTTCTGCTCAGGGAAGGAAACAATCAGCAAAACAAAGGCAGCTTACAGAATGGGAAGTGATATTTGCAAATGACATATCTGATAAAGGGTTGATATCCAAAATCTATAAATAACTTATCAAACTCAACACCCAAAAAACAAACAATCCATCTAAGAAATGGACAGAAGACATGAATATACACCTTTCCAAATAAGACATACAGATGGCTAAGATACATGAAAAGATGCTCAACATCACTCATCATCAGAGAAATATACATCAAAACCACACCGAGATACCACCTCACACCTGGCAGAATAGCTAAAATTAGCAACTCAGGAAACAACATGTTTTACATGTTGGTGAGGATGCAGAGAACCATATTGCACTATTGCTGGGACTGCAAACCTAGAGTTTTAAAAGTCTGTGTACTTGAATAAAATAGAGCCAAAGATGCTGCCCTGCTTCTGGAGTGAAGGCAGGAAAAGAATACCAAGGTAAAAGGCATTAAAAAAGTGATCTGAAGAACACATGATGCACACAGTGGGGAGATGATTTGATCCCCTTAGAGTGCATCCCTGGTAGGCATTGTTCACAGGAACACCTCTCTGGGAACAGGGGAACTGTCTGGAGCCATTTCCCTCCCCCACCACTCAGCATAAACCTGGAGCCACCTGTGGGAAGCAGTACAGTGGTAACACTGGCTGTCCCACGTGCTTACACCAAGCCCTAGACCCTTTTTCACACACACTCTGTCAGGACTTCCCCTCTCATCAACTTTGCCTCAGTCCCAGTATGGCGGGCACCTACCCAAGAAGACCAGCCCAGGCCCTTGCCCACACCATGTCTCTAAACCCTGTAGTTTTAAAGGTAAGAAGGTTGGCTAGGATAGAGCCAGGAGGGCACTGCGCTGCTGCTGGAGAGAAAGCAAACAACCTGAGGGAAGACAGCATGGAAATAGTGATCTAAACATCATCTGGGGCACACATTGGAGACATTATACTCTGTTCCAGGAATGCTACCCTGAGAGGCAGCTTTCAGGGAGATGCCAACACCATTTGCCTCCCCTGCTCCCCAGTATAAACACAGAGCCACTTGTGCGAAACAGTCTAGCACAGCACAGACACTGGCTGCCTAACTTGACTCACCAAATCTCACTATCCTGTGCTCTGGCAGAATGGCCCTTTTCAGTTAAGCTTGCTTCAGCCACAGTGTGACAGGACTCCTCCCCCAGAAGACCAGCACAGACACCTCTCCAGACCACATCTCATAGCCAGAGATTTCTGCAGGGCCTCAGTTCTGGTGGAGCTGGTGTCAGGTCTCATTCATAAGCATTCCAGAGCACACCTAGTTAAACTTACCACATTCAGGCCAGGGACCAAACATTGTCCACAGGAGGCAAGGAGAGCCTCTACAGATGACTCACCTGAAGGATAGTATAGACAAAACACAGCAGTGGAATACATGCGGCCATCACGTTCAGGAGTAAGAATCATATGTGGCTTTTCTAACACATAAAAAGACAGAAACATAGGCAAAATGCCAAGATGGAGTAATTCATCCCAAATTAAAGAACAAGATAAGGTCATGGTCAGATTCTAAGTGAAACAGATATAAGTAACATGACTAATAGAAAATTTGGGGCCACAATCATAATTATACACACTGGGCTTGAGAAAAGAATGGAAGACATCACGGAGACCCTTACAACAGAGATAAAAGAGTTTAAAAAGAATCAATCAGAGATTAAGGATACAATAAACGAGATGGAAAACAGGCTTGATGAACTGAACAGAAGGTTGAAGAAACAGAGAAACAAATAAGTGATATGGAAGATAAAATAATGTAAAATATTGAACCTGACAAAACAGAGAAAGAATAATTACAGACCACGAGAATAGACCTAGGGAACTCAGGGAATCCATCAAATGTAGTAACATCCATGTTATAGGAGACTCAGAAGAAGAAGACAATGAAAAGGGGGCAGAAAATTTATCTCAAGATATAATAGCTGAAAATTTCCCTAATTTGGAGAAAGAAACAAACATCCAAATGCAGGAGGCAAAATCAACAAAAGCAGGCCAATACATCTATACTCTAATTAAATTTCTAAAAATATACTGATAAAGGAAAAATCTGAAAAGAAGCAGGACAAAAGAATTCCCTAACTTACAAGGGAAAACCCATAAGGTTACCCGTAGATTTCTCAACAGATATTTGGTAAGCCAGAGGCAGCGGCATGATATATTCAAAATCCTGAATGGGAAAAAAATCTAAGGATGACAGCAAGGCTATCATTCAGAATAGGAGAGATAGAGTTTCTCAAACAAAATGTAAAGGAGTTTGTGACCACTAAACCAGCCCTGCATGAAATACAAAAGGGGGCTCTGAGTGCAAAGGAGAAACCAAGTGTGACAAAGGTGAGGAAGAATCAAAGAAAATCTCCAGAAGCAATGACAAAATAATTAATAAAATGGCAATAAATACATATCAATCACTAATTACTTTGAATGCAAATGGACTAAAATGCTCCAATAAAAATCGGTTGTCAGAATGGATGGAAAAAAAAAGGCTCATCTGTGCGTTGCCTACAAAAGATTCATTTTATTTTATTTATTTTTTTTAAAGGATAAAAGTATTTATTTATTTTTTTTATTTATATATGAAATTTATTGTCAAATTGGTTTCCATACAACACCCAGTGCTCATCCCAAAAGGTGCCCTCCTCAATACCCATCACCCACCCTCTCCTCCCTCCCACCCCCCATCAACCCTCAGTTTGCTCTCAGTTCTCAACAGTCTTTGGCTTTGGCTCTCTCCCACTCTAACCTCTTTTTTTTTTTTTCCTTCCCCTCCCCTCATGGGTTCCTGTTAAGTTTCTCAGGATGCACATAAGAGTGAAACCATATGGTATCTGTCTTTCTCTGTATGGCTTATTTCACTTAACATCACACTCTCCAGTTCCATCCACGTTGATACAAAAGGCCATATTTCATTCTTTCTCATTGCCACATAGTATTCCATTGTGTACATAAACCACAATTTCTTTTCCATTCATCAGTTGATGGACATTTAGGCTCTTTCCATAATTTGGCTATTGTTGAGAGTGCTGCTATGAACATTGAGGTACAAGTGCCCCTATGCATCAGTACTCCTGTATCCCTTGGATAAATTCCTAGCAGTGCTATTGCTGGGTCATAGGGTAGGTCTATTTTTAATTTTCTGAGGAACCTCCACACTGCTTTCCAGAGCGGCTGCACCAATTTGCATTCCCACCAACAGTGCAAGAGGGTTCCCGTTTCTCCACATCCTCTCCAGCATCTAGAGTCTCCTGATTTGTTCATTTTGGCCACTCTGACTGGCGTGAGGTGATACCTGAGTGTGGTTTTGATTTGTATTTCCCTGATAAGGAGCGACGCTGAACA
Organism: Herpailurus yagouaroundi; assembly: GCF_014898765.1. Lineage (NCBI taxonomy): Eukaryota > Metazoa > Chordata > Mammalia > Carnivora > Felidae > Herpailurus > Herpailurus yagouaroundi. The sequence goes on along the minus strand of NW_024412450.1, from coordinate 1,323,543 downwards.
TCTTTTCATGTGCCTGTTGGCCATCCGGATGTCTTCTTTAGAGAAGTGTCTATTCATGTTTTCTGCCCATTTCTTCACTGGGTTATTTGCTTTTCGGGTGTGGAGTTTGGTGAGCTCTTTATAGATTTTGGATACTAGCCCTTTGTCCGATATGTCATTTGCAAATATCTTTTCCCATTCCGTTGGTTGCCTTTTCGTTTTGTTGGTTGTTTCCTTTGCTGTGCAGAAGCTTTTTATCTTCATAAGGTCCCAGTAATTCACTTTTGCTTTTAATTCCCTCGCCTTTGGGGATGTGTCGAGTAAGAGATTGCTACGGCTGAGGTCAGA
>NW_024412450.1:1297348-1298216 GCF_014898765.1 Herpailurus yagouaroundi | reverse complement strand
GACAAAATGGAAGAGACTCATAAATATGGAGAACATGGCACAAAAACAGACACATAGACCAATGGAATAGAATAGAAACCCCAGAACTAGACCCACAAACGTATGGCCAACTCATCTTTGACAAAGCAGGAAAGAACATCCAATGGAAAAAAGACAGTCTCTTTAACAAATGGTGCTGGGAGAACTGGACAGCAACATGCAGAAGGTTGAAACTAGACCACTTTCTCACACCATTCACAAAAATAAACTCAAAATGGATAAAGGACCTGAATGTGAGACAGGAAACCATCAAAACCTTAGAGGAGAAAGCAGGAAAAGACCTCTCTGACCTCAGCCGTAGCAATCTCTTACTCGACACATCCCCAAAGGCAAGGGAATTAAAAGCAAAAGTGAATTACTGGGACCTTATGAAGATAAAAAGCTTCTGCACAGCAAAGGAAACAACCAACAAAACTAAAAGGCAACCAACGGAATGGGAAAAGATATTTGCAAATGACATATCGGACAAAGGGCTAGTATCCAAAATCTATAAAGAGCTCACCAAACTCCACACCCGAAAAGCAAATAACCCAGTGAAGAAATGGGCAGAAAACATGAATAGACACTTCTCTAAAGAAGACATCCGGATGGCCAACAGGCACATGAAAAGATGTTCAGCGTCGCTCCTTATCAGGGAAATACAAATCAAAACCACACTCAGGTATCACCTCACGCCAGTCAGAGTGGCCAAAATGAACAAATCAGGAGACTCTAGATGCTGGAGAGGATGTGGAGAAACGGGAACCCTCTTGCACTGTTGGTGGGAATGCAAATTGGTGCATCCGCTCTGGAAAGCAGTGTGGAGGTTCCTCAGAAAATTAAAAATAGA